>NC_134569.1:147384066-147549066 GCF_050947875.1 Dermacentor variabilis
CAAGCACGGGGTCACACGCGCACGTGCAAACATGAACAGATTTCACTCAATGACCGCGAACACTCGCTGTCACAGCCTCGGCGTGATGAAGGACGCGAACAGAGCGGACAGAACACTGCTGCTGCCTCATCCTTCGAAGCGCCTCCGAAACTTGAAATGGCGCAATAAAAGCGCCCTTCCCCTCACCCTCCCCCTCCCCTCGCCGCTTTGCACCCATCGGAAATTATCTCCAAGACAGAGCGAGAGTGGCGCCAGACCGGGCTAGAGCAACGGCCAGAGGAGAAGCGTGCTAAATAAGCGCCTCCTTTCCCCGGCTTGCGCGCGTTTTATCACGTGACCACCTATAGATACTTGGGGCACCCATTCAGACACTATACATCTCGGCTCGCCCTCGTACACTTCTTTTAACGCGCACAGCTAACGGCGCAGGATAGGATCTTATCGCACTTGACTTTATGCGTAAGGTCACGGCAACACCGACAGATATATTTCGACGGTTGTGTCCATATAATTGCTATCGCAAAATTCGCAATAAATAGAAAATTTCACTAAGGACCAACCCCGCTGCTTCTCCATGTCGTGATATAGCGGTGAACGATAGCTCTAGAAAATGTGTTGCTAAATCTCCGCCAAATGACTACGCTCCCATTTGGTGATCGCGGCACACAGTCGCAAGAACTTGTGGAGGAAATACCGGAGTTCTGGCAGCTTCAGGTGCACTAGATCATTCAGTAACATGGGTGGCTTTGTAGTTCTACCTTACATCAGAGCAAACTGCACTCGACAGAAATCAAGGGCAACCGCACCATTATAGCTAAGCAAATTAAGGACAATTACGCCGCGTCTTCACACTTCGAGCACGCTCCGACAGCCCAGCGATAGATATTTCAAACACAACCACACTCGGACGAGCAAATTTTGCTTCTGCCAAGTGAACGAAGCGGGTATTTCAAGACGCGTGTTAAATTCATGGCTGTGAGCAAAACAGTTTTTATTTCAACGCAAGGAAACAAAACCGAAACTATCGCAACTGTTTTGCCCAGTTGTGCAGACACAAAATGATCCAAAGCCGAAGCCGTCAGTAGCATGACGCCATTTTACAGTTGCGCTGCATCACGCGCGGGTACGTTGTCGTTGAGTGGTTCTGAAATCGCCGCGTTAGGGGCGACTGCAACCAGGCGTTGCGGCAAGTAACGGTGGGAGCTTCTGTCCGTGCTGTGTGATTGCGACGAGGGGGACCGCCGCCAGTAGCAGCGTGTCGCCTATTTCGTCTTTGCCGACATCGCGCAAGTGCAGCTCGCCGGACCATCACAAGCGCCCGAAGTGCTGCGGTTTGCACAGCATCTTTTATTGTGATATGGGAGATCGCAACGGACAGAGACGACCAGATGCATACGAACGACTACCAGCGGGGAGTGACCTGTGCCATATTTCTCTTAACGTCTCAGGTAAGCATATCAGCTTTTGTTCCGAGTTTACAAACGGCGCGTACTCGGCCCTTCTGGTATGGCTACATTTTGCGCCACGTTTCTCTTGGCAGTTCACAGACGTTTCTTAGGCATGCGTGCGCGTATGTATGCGAAAATACTACTGACCGACGGAAGCCTCAGGAGAGCATCTGAAATTATTGCAAAGCTGTACTGCCAGGAGAAACACCGTTCTTAAGGACTTTAGTGACGAGTGGCCTGTCGCATCGAAAAATACGTAGAATATCAAGTACTGCGTAACTTGAAGTGTAGATACAATACTAGCGCCAGTGTGACTTTCGCATGACGAAGACAGGTAGTCGAAAAGGCAGCTTGTGTATTCTGAAGATTTACTAGCGCTTTAGGTATATTACCGCGAATAATAAAAGCGCTACAACGCTGTACGGCAGTGTCAGGCGATGTGGCAGCACAGAAATTTTAAGAGCGGTAAAGCGGCTGCATGCACAAGCAAACAGACACAGCGCTTTAAAAGCGCTGAAAGAGAACAAATTTTTTGTGCATTTGGCTGTAAGTAGAAAACACATTAGCTCACAATCTAAGCCTATATATAATGTATTATTTTTACTTAATCTTTATTTTCACGGTTGTAAATATTTGAAAGCATGAATATGCTGCAACATTTATATAGTAAATCCTACTAGGCTTACAAAACCTGGCTGTGTTATGTGGTGAAATTGTAATATTGCTACTGGATTTTCTATTTTGAGTCCGGTGTTTTATGAAAAAGAGGGTCTTTTTATTTGTAGTCTTATGTTAGTGCAGATATTTGGCAAGCAGAAATGAGTTGATTGCAAAGTTGTATCTCCCGGTGAGCTGCATATGAACTCAAATTTATCCTGTCTTGGCTATTGCAATGTGCATATAACAATTTTAAGTATATACAGCCGTAGTTGGCTTAGTCGCTGTAGCGTATTTTGTAAAAGTAGAAGGCTATGATTATTTTACTGTTTTCATGCAGAAATACCTTTTTTTCTTGTACCAAGAAACGCTCACAGCATTGAATGAGATGAGGTGTGGTGTATTTTTCTACTAATTTAATAAAGGAAATTTCGTCTGCGGTGTATCAGCGATTAGTTTACTTTCTTTTACTAAACAATGCGTTGTCTCTTCTGCTACTGCTGTTGTTCTGCGTATTTTTGTAATTTTGAAATGTACTTTACTTTAGGTATTCAAGAAATGCCAACATCCAGAAGAAGACGCCATCTTATCCAGCACGTTATGGGTGAGACAGATCGTAGCAGGCACTTTTGCATATCTCATTAGCATATGATGCCATTTGTTGTAATTTTTGTGTCCGCTTTCCTGTCTTTATGCATTTTACTATTATTGTGCAAAGGATAACAGTTTTACATTTAGACAGAGTAATCGCCCAAAGGGGAGACATGGCTGGAAGAGACAACACACACAAGCCTCCTTTGTCCGTATCTCTACGTTGCGCAGTTACTCTGTTGTTACCTACCAACAAGCCCAAGTTCCTCATCAGCTACATTTACTAATGATCCGTTATTACAGTTTTATTGACATAACATTGAAAGTACAGAGGTACACAGGAAGACAGAGACGTGAACTGATGAAGAGCCATTGAACAAGAATCGCTGGAGCCAGTATTTCGACAGAGAAGATTTTTCTTCTCAAAACGTTGGCTCCAATAAATTTTCTTGTTCTATCACTATTTACAGTTAAAAGAAAGCATCATTGCTCTTGCTGAAGTATTATGCATTATGGCATAAAAATTAGCAGGGTGAAATATCAGAAATGTCAAAATTCTTGTATATTCCAGTGCTAGAGCGAAAACCAGGAAAACAAGATGTAGAGAATCACATTGTTATTTTTCACTGCCCAGTTTGGCCAGCTTCATTCCGAGCTTGCACTTTGTTGCATTAACGACCACTGGAATTCGTTAATTGAATTACCTTGGTGATTTACTTATATTAAAAGATTTTGAACTTGTATTAATGAAGCTTAACATAATGCATGTAAAAGAATTTACAATGACATTTTAAGGTGGCAGGCTTACAGTTGACTAGCAGGTCACTTGATGGTATGAGCTCAGGTTTAAACCGAGCTTCCATGCACAAACCAGTTACACATTTTTGTTTCATTGTTTGGATTTTCATAAACATAAGTACTGTTTCTTTTTGTCGGGCTTCTAGTTGTGTCGTAGGACCTAACCGTTTATCTTTATTTGTATTGGTAGCCATGTTACACAGACAGCTAAATTTTTATTGTAAATCGTGACATGGTAGGACTAAGAACATTTGTGCAAATTTGTTGCAGGTGCACTCTGGCGGCTCCTACCACTGCGTCCTGCCACCACCCTGTCCTGACTACGTCCACTAGGTAGTTGGGAGCCTTTGGCGGCTTCTGTTACTGCATCCTGCCGCCACCATGTCCCGACTATGTCCACTAGGGAGTTGGCAGCCTTAGTGATGATGCCAGCAGGCTGACAGCCGACAGAAAAATTCAGGTAAATACCTGTAATTAAGCGGCGTCTTTTTGGGTGAAATGGCTTGTAGTCACTCAGCAATAACAGAAGTAACTTCGAAGCAGTTTAGACTCCCTGCTATCCGTGCAGGGATGCTCAAGTCCATGCATTTTGTCTTAGCCGCCAAGAGGTTATGTGTATTAGGCGAAATGCGATGCAAATTTTGAAACTACAAGAGACCACTTGTACAATTTTTTTCTTGCTTAACACAAAAACTACTTTGATAAAGCTTTACCAATTTAAAAACAATACAATGTACTCTCATACATGGTATTTGGCATAAATTTACTAGGGCTGCCTCAATGGTAAGTAGGCCGATAAACGTACGCCAAAACTGACTTCTTTTCCAAGTTCATCCTCCTCTCTCTGCACTGCTGCATAATGTATCTTTCTGATACCATTCTTGCACACAGGCCAAGTCCTAAACACATAGATTGCATAAATTTGCAGCTTTTGCTGTAGGTCACTTCTATGAAAATAAAGTTAATAAGCCATTTTGTCCATTTTTAATCAGCCATAATAAACTGAGTCGTGGCTAATAAGCAGTTAAGTTTTTGGTGTAAGGCCTCTCTTCATTGTCGTTAAAGATTCGGCTCTCTTAATGAAGGAACCATATTTTTGGCTATGCCATTTTATGATGCATTCTTTGGTGCGTTACACAAAATTTGACATAATGTTTATGCCAGTAAAAATTTTTTTTGCTTTAAGTATTGCGTGAAATTGAGATTTGTTCTATATTGAAGGGCCCTCAGTGTTCAAAATAAAATTCCAAGTGGTCGTGTGCCAGGTTGGAACAGCTGGCATGGAATAGCCTACCTACACAAATAGGGAGGGTCATGTACACTTTATGTTAATATACTATTATTGATCCACAAAAGCCAAATGAAGGATTCCATCCTATAAGCAGCTCTTTCCATTCATTTCCACTTTTGCACATTTATATACCTTGAGTCTCGTGACTTGTGTCTGTTTTCATCATCTGCTATGTGCAGAGGGTAAACTTCAGATTTGCCCTATGGTACAGAATATTTTGGGGCTAAATATATGGATCTGTGTTTTTCAGGTTGCCTCGAAATTTTACCCAAGCCATGCCGCACACTCGGGCTGGGCCTCGTGCAAACAACATATAACCAGGTTCAACGCATCAGGGTCGAGGGAGTCCGGAGATCAAGGCAACCTGCTGTGCAACCAGCGTGCAACCTTTGGTGACCCCTCTACATGTGCTACCTATTTGACAGCTGTGCCTCACTTTCATCTATCCAAACAGCATCACCGACTGTGATCACTGATCGAACCATGGATGATTGTTGGGGTGGAGTGATTTGAACAGACATTCTATTTGTCTCTTCAAGTTCTTTGCAAATATTTCTGTTATTATAATTCATATGTGTCTTTAGTATCTAGTTTTTAATAGTTCCTTTCTCTTAGAATTCTCACCATCAGCTCCTGCTATTCTAATTTATACCTGCCTTTAAGCCCCGTTTCTCGTAGTTCTTTTGTACTTGTGGATGTAATTGATAGGTTCTTAATTGTTGTACAGAAGGCTAAAATGCGAACTTACTGCATTTTTTCTTCCTTTGATAATCTACAGCACTGCAATGTGTTCAAGAAATGTAACATAACACAGGCTCTGGTGCAGGATAAATTTGAGAGCAATATAGAGCACTTATTTCAAGCACCCGTTATTTTTGAAAAACTCAAGGATATAGGAGCACAAGAAAGAATATATTGAACTAGAGAAACATAAATTCCCCTCATGAGTCTGGTAATAATGTGACTTCCTTTCACTGCAAAGATACTGGTACTCGCATACAAGGTTTGAAACATGAAAGCTATGATACCCTTGGCATTTCTCAGTGCTTATTTGCCACACTGACGAATGTCAAAGGCAGCTGCATAGGTTTCATGCACACATTGGTTGTATTACACCTTTTGAGTATTGCATTTCTCAAAAACACGGGTTTGCAACAGTGCTTTAAATAGCAGATGTATTTCCTAATTTTCAGAATTTGTTAGTGCAAGAGTAACGCTACAGATCATGTAAAAATAATTTTACAGACTATATGTCCATGGATGCATGCTTCTTCTGATGACGTAGCAGTGCCATGTGGTCGGGGAATGAATGTCTATTTCAGATTTAAATATTGGCTTCCAGGCCTGGGTTAGTCTCCTACACTTAGTATTCTAGGTCAGAGCCCAGTTAATACAGGAAAGTGAATTAAACTAGGAATTATAAACATCAAAAGATCTTGTTCGGGACACTAATGTAACAATCGGCAAGGTTCTTCGTGCATTCATTTCCACATTTGCGAGATTATATTTTGACTGGTTTCATTAATGCGAGAACAAATATTTCTTTATTCTCATGCTAGAGTTGGCTGCCCCCATTCGCATACAACCCCTTTACAGCCTAAAGATTCAGTGTGTTAATAGGCTGTTTTTTTTTGGGGTTTGCGCCGTCAGTGTTAAGGGATGCAAACGGTGACATACAACAGAACGCAGAAAAATGTCTAAGGAATGCAAGCAGGGCATGGGGCTTTTTAGGCAGATGCGTGTGTGTGCTATATATAAAACTCCCTATGGTATGCCTCAAGGTATTTTGTAACCCTTTGGTAGAAATACTGACACCCACTTAAGGGGAAATGCTCCTCGAAACAACTTTTTAAATTATTTGTGCTAGAAATTTGAATGTACAGCCATTCATAGGGAGTTTTATGTAGATTTGAATTGTCATTGGTTTTTGTGTAGCTGGTGTTCTTTAGTTATGTCCTACATAGTGGCAATATATATTTATGGGCACTTGTTTATAAAAGTTTCGCAAATAGTTTCATGCTGTATCTTATTTAGCTAGTTGTATACCGCAAAGTGGCGATACCTATCCAAACAGCTTGTACAATTTCTGGAACTATGCAAAAAATATTAGGCCACTTTAAATAATTTTTGCAGATTGCAATTTCAATTAGATATTGGTGTTCTGCTTATCTTGAAGAGTATGTGCGCGAAATTTAATTTGTGTAGGACAATTATAAGTGCACAAGCTCATTCTCATGCTATTGTGTGAAAAAATTATTGAAGTATTCTCAATAATTTTTTTTTCAGAGTACATGAGAGGTATGCAACATTAGTATGCAGGCCTGCCTGCCTACTAATCTTGCATACTTCTAGTAACTTTACGTGCTGTTTGAATAGATATCGGCACCTTGCAGTCTACAGGGAGTTGAGTTAACTGCAGCACACTGCTTTTTGTGAAAATTTAATACACAAGAAAGTGCCTGCAAATATGACTATATTTTGCTGTTGTGTAGGACATAACTCAAGAAGCAGCTAAACAGAAGCTAATGGAATATATGAAATCTGCATGAAGCACTCTACAATTGGGTCTCTTTTCAAACCTCTAGTACAAATAATAAAAATATTTCGAGTAATATTCAATCAGCAAAACGTTCCCGTTGCTACAGTGACCTACAACATAGCGATGCAAAGCTTAAGGCAAGTCCTCTTGTCGAAGTGATTCTGGGCTGTCTTCCCAAGGGCTTCTGTTAAAGACGGTGAATTTTCCTGCATTTACCAGAAGTGCAATACTAAAATGTTTGTGAATGTGCGATTGGTATTGGCACACTAACAGAAAAAAAGACAGCTCTGTGAAATGTAGACTTGAGACGTGACCTTGTTGGACATTTATATTTTGACTCCATGTATTTATGTTGTGTTTTGTACTGAGTGTTTCAGCGGTGACTGCCACTAATTATTGAACATAGCTGCTTCATGAAAGTGCGACAATTTTCACTACCAGAAATTTATAGCAGTGGCAGGCATAAAAATTACAGTACTCCATAACGTCTACTTTGTAAGAACTCGGACTAGCACCAGTTCTGAGATACATATACCCAAAAAGTAATGATCAAATAGATTTCTCTTCCACACAGAATTGTCACACAAGGCTTACAGAAGGCTTTTTGGCAAAGTAATATCTGAAAGAGCAAAGCATGTTCCACCAAGTATGGTGACAAATATTTCAGAGCTGCCAGTCTGAGGACTCCTACAAGCTAACAATACCTTCAGCACTGACTAGCTTCAATAATGGGATGTCAGCGTTTTGCTGAAGTTAATGAAACTTCAAATATTGTGATCTTGTTTAAGAAGACATTTGAAATTAACGTGCAGTTCTAATCCCTGTCGCTTTTGTAAATATTTGCCAATTATTTTTTCAGGCTACAATTTTTGATAATAATGGTATTCATTGCAGAAAGAGCTATTACATGGCATTTAATAAAAAAGGTACTGGTCGTTGTAGATTTTCGGTCTTCAGCATTTGTTCTGTTCCACAGCTGTTTCTTGAAATCTGAAATGATGTACCCATCTCTTTGTTAGCGATAAACAGGGAAATCTGTCAGTATGTTTTGTTTAAAATGGAGCTGATCAACCCAATAGTTAGGCTATTCGCTAATTATAAATTACAACGATAATAGTACAGGTCATAAAAACAGACTGATGCTGAATAACAGCTGTGCCCAGCTACATCCACGCAGCTGTGCCACACAATGTGCATGTGTTCAGAAGAGCCAAATTCCCCAGAGAGAAAGCAGCAGTAACTCATTTTTCGTCATCTTGTACAAGCAGATTATGCGCTAGATGTAATTTATGCTCAGTAAATACATAAGTCAGTCATGTGAGGTGTCTCACTTTAGGTTGCAAGTTGGAACTTCTTGCAATCTTGCTTGTTTTTATTTTGTTTCCTTTGTGAGCATGAGTGACTTAGTTGCCTTGGCACATATTGTCAAAAGTGTTTCTTCATCAATGGGAATTACAAAATTTCAATTACACATAATATTCCCAGTTACTGATATGGTAGACTTCGAGCTTAATTCTCTTATTTTTCATATGTTTATCTACCACGTAGTTTTATCATTCATTGAAACATATCCATGCAATGCACAGTGGCAACCCAAATTATAAATATCTGTTGCTTTCTACCTTGCTCTACAACATTATGAAGATACAAAGCAAAACTAAGTTTGCAATTGTCCCCCATAACCAGAGTTTCGCTTAGAATTTGAAAAACAATATTGACATCCTGCTATGGTGTGAGAGTTGCTTTGGGCACCAAGTGAACTGCGTAGCACCTGTGCTAGAGTGCACAACAAAGCAGAAAATCGCACCAGATTGGAATGGCAGTGGTAAGTTAAGAACAGATGTTTTATTTCACGCACCATTAATGTGGCTTATCATCTGCTCCTGTTTTGTTTTGTGGGAACGCATACATTGAGAAGACAATTTTTTGCACCAATCTTACCTTAGCGGGACACCAGAGAAAGGTAGAAATCAAGAACAGGTATTCACACTTTGTTGCCCACAGTGTATTATCTGGATGTGTTTCACTCTACAAAAGACTACTGTGGTAGATAATCATAAAGACAAAAGAATTAAAAGAGGTATGTGTCAGTCATCCTTCCATGACTTCCGGTGTTTATAGAAACACTTCTTTCTGTATATGTGCCAAGCCGTAGGGAGGCTTTATGTTACTCAGTCATGCTTTCCAAGTTAAAAATCTGAATAAGGACAATCACAAGAACATTGTATGAGTGATTTGTAAATGTGGCACCTAATGTAACTTATTTACGTGTGTGCTGAGGGTAGATTACAGCCAGTGCATAATCTGCTCTTACAGGATAGCTTGTGATGAGTAAAAGAAGCCTTCCTCACATCTTCCTCTTTCTTTTGGACATTGGTGCACCATGTGTATTGCTACAGCTGCATGCATGCAGCTGGGTGTAGTTTGTTTATGTGTTCTGCTTCCTCCCTTGTCCTCATTATTCATGTGCAATCTTTGCCGTAACAAAATACAGCTACCTGTGCTACATATTTTGCCAGCGTGTTTGCAATATGGCAGGTTTTGTATTAGTGGGTATTGCAATCTGTGAAATTGTCTGTGTCAGCTATTATACTTCGTCTTGCAAAAGTATGTTTGTCAACATAAATAAACAATTAGTATAAATTTTGCTGTATTTATTTTTGTAATATCTGTTGTGAAGCTTTTATACACTGTTGCACGTTGTATGACAGAATAAAATTGATGCACAACTTTTTAATGTGGTATTTTTCAGATCAATTTTCAACTGCCACTAACACGCACAAGTTGTGGGGGAAAAGTGCCAACAAGAGTACCATAAGGTAAGACAGCTGTTCTTACTGTTAGATTGGATTATCAATTGCCGACCAGTTGTTTTCAGCAAGCATAGTGTAACGCATAGATTATGTAATCTAAGTTGGAATATTGTTTATTGCACTTGATTATCTGGGTCTCCTTTGTACATAAGTGCGGCCTTTTTTATTTGTTATGTGTAGCTTACTTGCTTAATATGTTAAATCGTAAGTTCTAAATAAATACACGTCTCGAAGAACAGTGAAATAGGTTTGACTTATAAATGTTTTGACATTAGAGACTTGTGCAGTGCTTAATTGAACTTCTACATGAGTTACCTAATATTTTGGGGTCTCATTATGGTTCTGAGTTGCATTGCAGTGTCATGCATATGCACCTGCAGGCTACATATTGGATGTTTATTTAAGGCTGTTTTGCTTGGTTGGCTATTGATTCCAGTTTAATAGTAATGAGAACTGTCTTGCTTTCATGGTGATTCTGTGCTGACTAATACATTTGAATTTTCCAGAAGACAACAAAGGGTGATGAAATGTTAACTTATTGTTGCTAACCTGCCACGTCCTTTTTGGCAAGTTTGCTATGGGTTCTTATACGTTGTCTTTTCACAGTAGTCATCTTGAGAACTAGCCGTAGTTGTGTGTACTTACAGCAAAAGTTGGTGACACATTTTGAAAAGCGGCTCGACACTGCCATCCGAGAGTCAAACGACTTACATGGATTAGTTATTTTACTCTATTTGCAAGAGTCCTGCACCACACACTAAGGGTAACTTGACACACACTGCTGGAGTCGTCAGACTCATCACGACTAGTTGCCCGAATCCTTGAGCAGTGGTCATGTGACCCTTTATCTTGACTCGTCTGACTCATGCAGAATAGTTAACGGGACTCCCTCAGCAGTAGTCGTGTAACCCATTTGAGAAGGTTAGGAGACTACTACAAGAGAGTGTGCATGACTATTGTGTGCGGAGTCACGTAACCACCTTGTATCGAGCACAGATAGTCTCGGGACTCTCTGCCGAAAGAGAGTTCGGGTGTCTCCCACAAAGTGTGTCGTATACGTGGCGAGTCCAGACTCTCCGAAAAGAGTAAGCGGTACTCTTTTTTTTCTTAGTGTGAACCATCGATAACATACCAGAAACTTACTGTACATGCAGGCGCGTCTTGCGCTGTGTGATAACATTTCTTAAGCGGTGAAACGTGGTCACCCGAGAAAGATAAATATGTACACGTGTCAATATATATATATATATATATATATATATATATATATATATATATATATATATATATATATATATCTGTGTGTGTGTGTGTGTGAGCAACACTAACCATTTAGGTTAGTGTTTCCCCGATAACGCACGTTTAGTAAAATGAAGGAGAAATAGAAAAATATTGAAGATAACTTATAGTGTACGTCTCAGCACTGTTTCATTTCGACAATCGTGGAAGAAATAAAGTCAGAAGAAGTGAGAGAACACGGACGCAGCAATGAATTAACAAGTGATGTGTTCATTACGCTGAGGAGCATATCTAAACAAGCATCGAAATAAAACAAACAAAAGAACAAACGGTAAGAAAGAAAAAACAAAAAGTTAAACTAGGGGCGCCGTTATCAGGAAAGAAAGAAATGCGAGGCAGAAAGATGAGAAATTTTTTTTTCACACAGTGAGGGCGCGCTTACGCTTGTGGAATCTTTCCTGTGAATTTACAAGGCCGCGCTAATCTATCGAACTTGCGGACTGCGATATCTGTTGGCAATGTTCGCTTCAACGAACGCAGCCTGACACTAGCACGGCCATATGCCGTGCTAGTCTCACACCTTCTCGGCCATCCTCCAAGTCAGCAGGTTTGCTTGCTCGTACAGATGGTCTTTAAAGGTGTGCGCTCACCTATTACCTCGCCTTAATGAGTTCAGTATTCTACTTATTTGAACGAGTTCTTCAATACGACATGAAACCATTTGGTCGTGTGGAGGGTGGGGGGGGGGGGGTGTGCTTGCAAACCACCTACAGTTAATCCAGACTCCGGAGAAACATGCGCAGGTTATCCCTCAACGTCGCAGCGCCTTACAGCCACTCGTCTGCATCGCATTTTCTGGAGCCCAAGTTGGAAGATCAGTTCGCCTTTAAAACGCCTGAGAATATTTCCAAGAAACCAATTCCATATGGATTAAGCTGGATGTCCTTGTTTAGCGTCCGCTGGAGTAGGTCCCCCCCCCCCGACAAAAAAAGAAGAAAAACAAACATCGCTGCAGTCGATAAAGACATGTTCATTCGACACAGGCTTGTTGCACAACGGGGAGTCTGTGTCCTACGGCAAGGACATTTCATTGTTCTCCACGGAGACTCCACAGGAAACGACCGTGTATGCAGCATCAAGAAAAATCTTTTGAGCACTCCTGGAACAAACATGCTCTTAGCCATAGTTCAGTAAGACATCGTCTCTCTTGCCTCCACAATACATAGGCGTGCAGAATGGTTCCGTCAACATGCACATTCTCACATTTGTCAATATTCTATTTAATGTGACATTCAATGGGTATTCTAAACTGAAACTAGCTGCGAGAGAGGTGTACGAGAATAAAACTTCGCGCAGAAATCCACCGACACCGCATCGTAACCAGTCTTTAAGCATTAACATGAAATTTGGTAAAGCTCTGCAGTGCTGCTGTTGTCAGTGCACTGTTTTAACATTAGTAAAGAAACGGTGGGACGTAGTGGGCGAAATCTTAGTCTTTCGTAATTCCCCACACGACGCACGTGTGCGATGCAGTGAAGTCAAGCGACTTCAAATCAATGGTAAATCTTACGCACTTTTGCTTTCGGATAAAAAATCACTACTGTAGTGAATCACTGAACACGCTGCAGCCTTTTAACATGAATACATAACCTGGATGGCACAAAACGCATAGTCAGCGGAGCGAGACGAAACTGGCAGCCAGCTTCACCTTTACACTAATTGCGAAAAACCGCACGCACGGATTGTGTTTCGTGTTGATTTGTATGGACGACTTCTAATGCAAGGATACCGCGAGATTCTCTTAAGTATTCTGAATAGTATGATGCTTTTGTTTGTGTTACATTTCAAAATTTTGGAGACGTATTAAGTTTTGAGCGGCTTCCTCCGCCTTAATTTATGACTAACACCTCTTAATTATTTGAACTTTATCATCTATACTGTGCTGACACCGAATGACGTTCGTGAATCACATTGTCCTGCACATATCAAAGTCTTAATTTATTTCTTAAAGGGCCCCTGAAACGGTGCGGACAAATTTTGTAGACGCGCAGAGTACAGCTTAAGTAGAACATTCGCACGACAATTTAAGTGAAGCGTTACGTATTAATGGAGCTACAAGCGATTACAAGTTACCCTCCTCCCTAGCCATGCTTTTCCTCCTCAACTCGTTCGCCGAGCGATCGGGGCTAAGCTCCGCCTTCACTGGCTCTGCGTGAAGATGCGACGTCACATCGTCCACTTCCGGTTGTTTTGGAGCCCACCCCCGCCCGCGCGAAACCTCTCCGCTAGCCGCTTGGCCGTCGACACCTAGCGAGAGCTATCGAAGCAGCGTGCGTCGCGAGCATTGTGCCGTAGGGCCGAACGTGTCTGGTATTCCGGTAACCGCAGGCGAGCAGGGCATTTCGACAGAACGAGGGAGGCATATGCTCAAGCTGATGAAGGAATTTCAGCGTAGACGTACGTGAGCGGCCTGATCGGTCTCCACGGTCCAGCCACCCGTTGGCGCAGAGCTTAACCAGCCAAAGAAAGACCTATTATTGCTCTAACCAAGTGTAACACATTTTAAACATTTACAAAAACAGCGTGTTAACGATTACACTCCTGCGAAAAATTTACACCAGCAGCAATGCAGAATACATTTTGTTACTGCTACTGTGCGTAGTTGAGCTCTATGCCACCAGGTGGCTGCACCGTGCAGACCACGTTTGCGCTTCTGTTCATCCTCTCAAACGACACGCAAGGGAACACGGCCAGGCCCTGTCCCCTTGCGCTTGCGTTTACCCTAATACCGGACTCACGAAACCCTATTGCGTTAGTAATCTTCCGGTGTAAAGTGACGGCGGCAAGCGCACAAATCCTGGAGCCGATCGAATAGCCGCAGTCCGATGCACTGCAGCCAGTCCGCTCGTCTACTGGCTTGCAGAGGGACACGATGTTGCAGCTTGACATATTTCCAGTCGCTACGTTTGCAGTCCAGAACGCAACAAAGCCGAATCATAGCGCTCGCGAAAAGACAGACTGACACTGACAGTGGAGCTCTCGTCAAAGACGGAGCACGTTGTAACACAAGCAGACGACGCTGGGTCTGTGCCGGAAGTGATTAAGTGTATTGAAATATTGTTCTTGTGCATTCTCTTTATGTTACTTTCCTTTTATAAAAAGAAATTAACTAACATTCCAACTATTACGAACATCATTTGTTTACCATAAAGTTGGAAAAAATTATCGATCACGTGCCCTGGTCAGCCAATCGGATAGCTCGCCTCACTGACGTCATATGGGTGATTTCGATCATATGGGTAGGGGCGGCTTAAAATTCCGCCGATCAGTGTGCTGCGATCGGCAGCGATGTGCATATTTAAAACCTTATAATAAATTACACGCTTTACGCGGAGCACTTAGATGTGTCCATTAATGATCAGAAGGACCTACTCTAACGACTCAGTACGTTTGTAGGAAATCGTCAAAATCGTTTCAGGGTCCCTTTAACATTAAATCAGTTGTTATACATTTCAACTGGGTGCGTAGGCGCAGCGCCTACGATAACAAGAGCCCACAAACACCCGCGAACAATCCTTCTGAATGACGTATTCGTCTTATAGATCACGAATTCGATTACAATGAGGGCAAAAGAAGAAAGATCAGAGAATGAGCGAGCACAATGTTTGGGGATACGCACACGTGGTTTGCCTATGGTGTTAGCGCAGCGCCTCTCCCAATAATGAAACACGATGGAAGTCTCTGCCTATCACCTCACGAGCGACAATTAGAGGGAACTCATGTATTCTTTACCTTTCCTTGTGCTGGAATATGTCTGGCGTTTGGCCCTCTGTTGATCCAGTTGCACAACCATTCCTTTTAATTGAAAAACATGGTGTGTCTACAGACAGAGCTTCTCCATTTGAAAAAAAGAAATGACAAGACAGATTCTTTTGTACCTAGTAAGTAAATAAGGTCGCCACCTCCAGACACACAAAATCTTCTGCTTCATAACAGCAAGTTAGTGACATCAAGCTCTCTCAAAGAAGAACCAAGCACAAGAGGTAACTAGTTTGAAGCCGAGCAGTCTGCTTGAAATATATAAAAACACATCGGATATACTTGTATAGACTATACATCGGCGGATCCCTCTTCTTCCCCCTACCCCCCTCCAAAACAAAAGCGGACAGTCTTGGCCCGCTAAATGAAAAAAAAGCATATATTTTCATTTAGCCAGAAATGCTCTTAGTACCTGCTAACATATTCTTTAACAAAGTCTGAACACATGCCCAATCTTTTCTCCCACAGGTCCACGCGACAGTGAAGTCCCTCAAGCTAAGGCTGTCGAGTTCCTCCTGCGAATTTGTCTTCCCTTCGTGCACAGTGGTAAATTTCTCTCTTTTACCGAATTCGCTTCTTTAAAAGCAAGGAGAAAAAATACAGGGTGCACGGTCTGATTAATATATCACATGGTGAATGCCAGCTCCCCCCTGAGGTAGTAAATACCACGTCATTAGTAAAGCACCGTGAACATCGGCTCTGTCGTGCCGAGGAAACGTATCACCTCCATTCCACAATTTTGTGGGCTTCCCTCCCACATTCTGTCCGAATTGGTTTTATACGGCTAGTAAAATTCATGATTGACAGACTGTCCGGGAGAAACCAGTTCTCTTTGTACAACTTTAAAATAACAGTAAAAAAAACATTATTCGTCGTTTTCACACTAGCCCGCTTCACACAATAATATCATTCAGTTTTCGTGAAGAACGACTCTTCAACTGACTGGCAATGTGCTACATTTAGGGCCATACCCATAGCACCAGATTTGGGAACCTGCGATTATCTTCGGCTACTGTTCTAGGTCACTTTTGATATAATTTTGTTAACATCATGACTCAAAATCAAAGTGATCGTTGTGTCTATTTTGTTCTTTGCCCTTGGCGAACAGGCAGGTAAACAACACCCCGGGAGCACGACTCGTGCCTAATTTCACACTAAAAATCAACTCGGAAGAGCTAGAACTCATGCAAGCAGTTTCCAAGATAGTTTGAATCGTCTAGGGACAATTGTGATCGGGTTTTTGTCGAATCTTCTCATACATATGACTTGGTAAAGGTTGGCCAAAATATTGATAGATTTTAAGGCTCAATTTCCTCTTGAAAACTTCCAGACCACTCAAAACATTTTGTACTGCTCAGTAAGTTCTCGATGGAGCTCGTTTGAAGCAGTCAAAGTGCTATTGCGTTTACCATTTTTCGAGGAGGAATCAAAACCTCAAAGATATTCGTTGTGCGTTACAAATAGACGTCACAATTTTGCAGTAGAACTGTGGCAACAGTTAGCAAAATTGTAAACAATAACCCGTAAGACATTTCACGATGACTTCGGCATGGCTACTGGCTTTTGAGGTATACACCTACAACCACCTAGCAGCAGAGCACAGGAAGGCAATTACGAAGAGCTCCATGAAGCCATTTGGGCTTATTTCTTTGGGATCCCGCTTGTATAACCTCGTCACGTCGTTATTTTTTTCGCGTTTGAATTCTGAAATGTGAACTCGTAAGTCATTTGGTAATATAACTTCTACCAGCAAAAAACATTTAGTCTTTACCTGTCTGCTCAATTTGCGAACAATCAGCTCCCGAAGACATTTCACGGGTTGCAATACAATAGAAAGGCTACCTGCATCCATCCAGTTCCCAACAGTTATCATGTACCCGCATTGGCAACTCAAACACAATAGCAGCCAAGTATGGACAGCTGGGCTAGTTGGTTGTGATTGATATTATAAAACATCGTTCCAGCGCAGAATTGAACACGGAAGAGAAGAGAAGGACAGTATAAACACCGGACTTCAACGAAATTTTGTTCACGGAAAACAGGGCTTTTTGCAGCGCCCCGCCCCTCCCTCCTTTCTCCCCTCTCCCCCCTCCTCCCCCTGTGTACATAGAACCCTGTTCTCCGTGAATGAAATTTAGTTGAAGTCTGGCGTTCGTGTTGTCGTTCTGTTCTCGTCCATGTTGAATTGTGCGGTGGAACGATTTTTCATAAAGACAATAGGAGCCAACTCTTGCAGTAAATTTCTGCTGTCTTCAAAGGTCTCATCATTGTACATGCAAAAAGAAAGAAAATTCACATATGCTGAGGCCCTACAACTTGTCGGATACAGCGCCTACACGTAGAATGGAAGCGTTGGTCACTTATTTTAATATGAACAAACTGTGATGAACCTGGAATCGTAGATACAAACATGAGTGAGCAGAAGTGGCGGATACTCACTCATACCAACCCAAAAATATTTTCGCAGTTTCTCGGCTCAGACGCACTCACGTCCACTCATAGTCGTCGACATTGGCTCGCGATCGTAACATACGTCGACTTGAAATCACCGCCATTCTGGCTTTCACTAGTACTAATGTTCACCGGCGCTCACTACTGCTAATACTCAGTCGTTTAAACTCACGTCTACTCACGCTTTACTTCTGTCACGCTCAATCTCACGCCCATGAAATTAGTGTGGCGCAAGTACGAGTTAGAGAAGGGGGAAAGGGAGTGCTCGTGAGTAAGTATGTCGACCTATGGCTTCAGATTAAGATGACTCTTCTTGGGATTCTTTGGTGTATAAAACGCATACCCTAACATTACTCAATGTTTACACTATGAATGGGCGGTCTCTGAGGAGTAGGCTGCAGAAGAAGCGTACGGAACACATAACTGAATATTCAAATTCTGAAAAAGTGGCATATGAATTAGAGTCAGCAAATAAGTGCCGCTACCCCCCTAATGTACATACGTGGTGATCGAAGTTTCTCCGAATTATAATTTCAAAAGGAACTGCTTAATTTAATTAATACCCAGAGTTATGAGCTCTCGTTGTATAGGAACAGCTTTCAGAAAGACAAATTCGCTTTTCTGCGACGATGCAAAGTTTAGATTTAATATTTTTTTTCGACGCCACCAAATTATTGTTGTTTGATTTGAGAGTTTATACCAAATTTTTGCATTCATGAATCACAATAGCCCTACTTATAATAAAGCTCACGCGCAGAAATGCAGCACGTGAATCAGCACATTCATTACGTTAGTAAAGCAATTGTGCCTTCGTGGTGTGCTTGAATAGCACGATCAATATGGGTTCACGGTGAATGCGTCATGTGCTTTTAAGAGACAACAAGCAATTTCGTGAAGGCGACAACTTTCCCAGAAGTTGTTGGCAAGTAATGCGTTTTGAAAAAAGAAAATTAAGCCATAACTTGGATGCGCTAACTCTCTGCGTACCCGACAGCATACTTAGTGATGACTGCGACATCTCGAGAGCCAGGCACGCGTCTATCACAGGCGACTTTCCATACGGTCATTTATCAAAGTGACATTTCCGTACCTAATATCTCTTACGCATTCGACTCATACATTGTTAGATGCCGGATCAGAATCAGAAAATGAGAAGCATTTTATTTCGTTTTTTTATTGATATGAAAATAAAATAAAAAGACGTAATCACCTTATAATGGTGACGGCTACTCCTTTTCGCATAGCGGAAACAACAATATAACAACTATATGTAAGAAAGTGATAAGAGACCACGTCATAGGGTCAGAAATCCACATCACACAGTCATATACACCCATAAACGTAACGACATAAAAATCAAATGGAAGTTGCACCATAATGAGTTTGTAAACAAAGTCATAAACATACACAAACGGCAGTGACGCAGACTGCGATGTGCATATAAACAGATGAAGAATTACGCAGTGTTAAAATAATACCACGCACAGAATACAAAAAAGGACACGTAATAAACAAGCACTAATAGTTACAAATAATACAAGCAAATTATAGTAACATCGTGTGACTTTTCAGTGCAATATCTAGTACTAGTTAAGGATGCCCGTCTTTTCGTAAAAAAGTTCAAGTACGTTCAATGCTTTTCGCGGTGCTATTTTTGATGGCCATGGGCCCAGCAACTTTGCGAGTGAGAAAGGTCCGTTAGGGTCAGTGGTGCGTAGCTCTTGTTCAAGCTGGCGTCTTTGCGTCGCGTATATGGGGCACTCGAGGAGTAGACGGCAAACATCCTGAATACCGTGGCCACAGGAGCAAACCGGGGAAGGAGACCGTTTTATGCGATATAGGAAATGCTTGATGTATGCTCTCCCAAGGCGCGGTCGATGAATTAGTGTCTCGGTACTTTTCGAAAGTTCTACATTCAGCTGGTATTTGAGTTGAGGGTCCAATTCATAAAGGATTGATTCCTTAGTAATTTTATCGAACCAGGTTGACATACACAAGTCCTTCTTTAGTATTCTCAATATGCGTTTCATGTCCATTGGTGATGAAGGGATGAGTTGAATTCCTGTATCTTTATGGGCCGATTTTGCCAGCGAATCCCCTAATTCGTTGCCTCTCATACCAGTATGTCCCGCGACCGACTGTAATATAACTCCATGTTTTCTTTCATTAGCCTAAGTTAAACTGTTCAATGCTGCGTTTGTTATTCGTGGGTGTGGTTGGCTGTCCTCAATATCTTCAATACATGCTAAAGCCGATAAAGAGTCCGTACAAACTACGCACTTTGTTGGTCTCCCATATGTTTCGATAAAATAAGTTGCTTGGAGAATTGCCACTAATTCCGCTATTGTTGGTGACGACGTGCGTCCTAGTCGACAAGCATATTCTAACTGTAATGATGGTATAACATAAGCTGCAGTCGCACTTTCTTTGTTTACAAAAACGTCCGTGTAGACGTGAATAGGTTCCTAGTACTTGTCAAATAGGTGATGTAGCGCTAATTGTTTCGCTGCTAATCTGGAAACGTCGCTTTTGTTTTTAAGCCCTTCGATGGACGTTTCTATTTTCGGCGCCTGCAGAAGCCATGGTGGGTAGCAGAGGAGTGAGTGCCGAAAAACCGATCGTAGATCGTGATGCTTCTGAAACATGGCGTGTATCTGCACCCGGACGGTTCTCTATCACAGTGACAAGTGGGTGCTCAAAATGCTTTGTAAAAATTCTGCAGAGATGTCGGCCATGTTTTTAGGCTGCTAATAATAGTGAAATACGGTATTACATGCCGAAACGACGACTTAATTATCAGGCACGCCATATTGGGGGAGTCTGGATTACTTTTGGCCACCTGACGTTCTGTAACGTGCACGTAAGTCTCAGTACTCGAGCAGATTTGCATTTCGCCTCCATCGACATGCTGCCGCCGATGCCGGGAATTGAACCCGGGTCCTTGAGCCCCATTTATTCATGCCTAATAAACAAAGTAACAAATTATATAGCAGGAGGTGCCAAAGCTCAGGGCAGTAAAGGAACCCCCTGTACAAAGGTAAAACGCAAACTATAAAGCAAACTCAGAAAAGACATAGGTGAGTAAGAAGCACTAATGCGGCTAAAAAAGTACAATACGATATGAATTTATTAGGAAATTTAGACTACAGTTATAACAAAACTTACAAAACATAATAAATGTCATTCAAGTAAGACAGCCAGACTTAAAGGTACATAAAAAATATAAACCAAATTCTCCAGGCCCTATCTCAAGACGATTTTCGACGTTATTGCAATTTCCATTGACCAGGACGACGGCGTGATGACGATAGTATGACGAGAATCCGAAGATGAAGGTAAAATTACGACTATGTAACGATCAAGTCGGTATCACGACGACGGTATAACAACGAATGAATGATGACGGCTGTATGACGACGACACAATGACATCCTTGAAGTGACGCCGATTTTGTAACGACGCCAGTGTAACAACAAAGGCCTGAGGACAATGGAATGATGACGAACGCGTGATGATTTCGTGACGACGACTGTGTGACCACGGTTGTATGACGATGGTGGCCTGAAATGACGTGACCATGACGGCACGATGGTAATCGGATGACAGATCTGTAATCATGACGACGAGAACCACTACGAGATCTCTATGACTGTATGAAAATGAATGGATCATGACGACGACGCAGTAAGAACGGTAGTATAAAAAAACTTTGCCATAATTACGATTAAATGACGACAGCATGATTACAATCGAGTGTAGAAGAAGAAATGACGTCGACAGGACGACGAAGGCAGTATGATGACGGCATAACGACCATGGGATGGCGTTTCGGAAATAATGTCGATGGTACGACGACAGAGGGACGATGATGGTATGACGAAAACGGGCCCACAATGGCATGACGACGAAAGCATTATGAGACGCAAGGACGAATCTGGAATGATGACGCGGCAACGAGCAGGATGGCTTCCAGACCACGAGCAGTCCATACTAGCATGGACCACGAGTGGTCCATGCTTGTAGACAACTTGGGTCACTGGGTCGGGGAAAACGGTTAGAGACAGGCAACCGCTGTACATACTGGAAAGTGCTTCGAGCATGCTGTGAATGATAATCGCAATAATAAACCCTTTCTGAAACTGCCTATACTGGGAGTCAGTTTTTTGTTACTTGTAGTAAAGCTCTGAAGAAAATTGCCGAGAAGGAAAACGTAAATTTTTCTTAATTACTTCTAACTTTAGGCAAGAGTAAACTATTCGCTGAGAAAAACCAGCTGTATGGAAATGAATGAGTACTTCTCTATAAAAGTTATTGAAAGAACATGCGAGATAAGGTATTTGATAACAAGAATTATATTTGGATTAAACAAGTAATGAATGGTGAAACTGTGATACTCTTGCAAGAGGAATAAAGCTTTGTACCTGGGTGAACTGAAATTAGGAATTCGGATTGTCTTTTGTTAGATCTTTTTAAGCGGAGGGATGTTTGGTTGGACATATGTTACGTCATGACGCAAAGGTGCAGGTGAAGTGCCATAGAAGGAACGCATGTTAAAGTGAACGAAAGCATTTTTATATGGAAATAAGGACGAGCTATTAAAGTTTGCTGATACCATTTCCTGTCTTTTGCTTTAGGTGTGAGGCATAGGGAATCTACTTCAGTTTAGAATCAAGCGCAAAGCTTAAATATCGACACGTACTAGTAGGATTGACGAGGTGATTATCATGGGTTCCTATTGAAGCCTTTCTTTCTTTCTATAGCACTGAAATATCTCACAGCTTACGTGGGTTATTTTCCAGTATATTACTACATTAATGCATAATGTCTTGATGATTTCTTGTGAGCCTAGAGGTAAAGTTATCAATTGAGATGCGCGCGAACAATCTGGACATCCCTCATGTACACGCTTCCCTATAGAGCCTTGAGAACTTACTCAAGAGCGTTTGCCACAAAAAAATCTACTAGAAAACAATGTTCTGATGACAGACGGCTGGAATGATAGCCGCAGGGCGACTGCACATGGCTCTCATTCCTTCTTGAGTAAAACTTGAAGCAGCGCGAAGAAGACGAGGGCAGTAATCAAAAACAAACACAAATGAACGACCGCTGTTCTGTTGTGTTTGTTTTCGGTTGCTCTCCTCGTGTTTTTCGCGCGGCTTCAAGTTTTACTTCAGATGAACCAACTCGACGAAATTAGGTTGTCATTCCTTCTGTTCGAGACAACCTCATGGCGGCGTACTAATTGCAACGGTGGCAAAGTTGGGCTGTTGCTTACTACACTTGACGTTGAACACGAAACTGCTACCGCGTTTCGTATAGTGACCGCTGCTATGGACAGCACTCGCCCTCAGCTGCTGCTACATGGGCCACTTGGTTGCTAACACGTTACTAGGGTTGAATCAAACTGCACACAAAGGGATGACACACGGATTACTGATTAGTACATTTATATTTACTTTTGAAGACAAGGTCTTCTTTGAAGGCTTAACATCGTTGTAAGGTTCGTAGATTCTGGGTATGTGGCCAATTTGGTATTAGTCACCCCTCCCCTCCCAATTTGAGGCCTTCTAGTATACGTAGGACCGCAAAAAGAAAATAATTGTTCAGATGAAGCCTTAGAGAAACAAGACGCACCAAGTTAGTGTAGAGCTATGTACGGAGCAGTAACAATGAGTGCCTCAAAAAGGCTGAATCGAAACACGTATTCGCTTGTTCCAACTGGGCGTCCCAGAAAAGGAAATGGAAATGTGACTTTATTCAGCAAAAAATCTAGGATGATCTGAAAGATGTTTGTGGTCAGAAATGTGGGAGTGTACAGCAATGCGCCCAGGAAGACTGTCGTCTTTTGTGTAATCAGCTATTGAATCGTACTTTTAGTGCGTCGTCAAAGCACTGTTTTATAGCTGCTTCATTACGACAATTTTCCTGCATAGAGGTACTAAATGGCTAAGCATGCTATTGGCCAGTTTCTCGCGTCAAGTTCGGAACCTTGCAGTAATCGCCTATGAGTAGCACAATGACATTCCTGCACCTATCGTGGTTCACGGCACTCTTTAGTTACCGCTTAGCGGTTTAATTTTCCATCTTCCATGGAAAAGCATTATCTTTTGGAATTGTATTTAGACAGCTAAGCAACAAAAAATGTAAGCAGTAGAAAATAATTTTACTTTATATATCTCTTAATGTTCTCTCGAGCGAAAGTAATCCTTGCTTGTGTTCATTGCTTAAGTGCTGCGCGTGGTGAAGTTGGTTAAATGATGCGCACTTATGGCCTGCATGCAATTACTGGGCAAGCAGGGAACGCGAGCATATTATTTCGTTGCGAGGCTGCCCGGTGCTCAAGCGGATGAGAACGACGCCGAAATTGTCATGCAACGTAGAGAACCGAGAACCGCGTAGTTGTGAGCACCTCCACATTCCTTGAGCTGAGTGCCTAATGTGCACACTATACCGGCGGGTAATGTCATGAGGAGATGGTGGAACTAAAACCGAATAAATGTGCCTTGAAGATGCGTTGCCCAGTTTTGTGAGACGGCTCACTGGGGCTCATCAAATGTTACGCTCGTATTTACTTTTTTTTCTCAACCTGGCGATGCAAGTGTGCCAATATTCTTGAAGAGAATATTAGTTTCGAAATAGCGTCACCAAGCGGCTTTACACACCCAAAAATATAAACTTCTTCATATTCCTATCTGTCCTTTAGGACGCTTGGTAGATAGCGTCCGCCAACATTGCATCCTCTATTTATGAACCTTCGTATTGTTGCATAATATCAAGCAATGTTTTTCTAGGTGCTATCTTGAATAACTTGGATTTCCCGCTTCCCACCGCGATTGCTTAGTCACTATGGTGTTGGGCTGCTAAGCACGAGGTCGCGGGATGGAATCTCGGCCACACCTGCCGCATTTCGATGTGGGCGAAATGCGAAAACACCCGTGTACATATATTTAGGTGCCCGTTACAGAACCCCAGGCTGTCTAAATTTCCGTAGTCCCTCACTACGGCGTGTCTCATAATCAGATAATGGTTTTGGCACGTAAAATCCCATAATTTTTTATTTACCGCTGGCTCACTTATTCCTTGGAAAATAAAATATGTTTTGCGTAAATTTTACACCCGTTTCTTACTTGCGTAGATCAAGAAATGTTGTGCCGTGCTTGAACAAATGCGCTGTGACATTACGTGCATGATTTGTGCTAACGAGATCGTGTACTCGACGTAGTCATTCCTTTCGCAGCAATTAATGATCAACCCTACGAGTGCTTTTCCAGTTATCACTTGAAACAAACAAAATAAGAACAATGATTGCGAATGACGGATACATCACTGCATGCTTCCCCGATTATTCGTTACATATAATCCTGCTTTGGCAAGGTCCCTTTTTTTATTATAGGACTTTTTTTTTGCTTTTCTTTTGTAATCTCGAACAAATTGGCTCGTAAGTTACTGCACTACATCTTTAACACTTTAGGATTTGTTCACCTTGAACCGTTAAAGAAATTGAAAACGTAAGCGCTGTGCATTATATTAAAAAATTAAATTATGGGGTTTTACGTGCTAAAACCACTTTCTGATTATGAGGCACGCTGTAGTGGAGGACTCCGGAAATTTCGGCCACCTGGGGTTCTTAAACAGGCACCTAAGTCTAAGTACACGGGTGTTATTGCGTTTCGCCCCCATCGAAATGCGGCCGCCATGGCCAGGATTCGATCCCGCCACCGCGTGCTCAGCAGCCCAACACCGTAGCCACTGAGCAACCACGGCCGGTGTGCATGATATTGGCAGGTTCACTTAAGGCGAACGACCGAAAACAATAGCAAGGTTTGGCGCTGCATTCGAGCACCTCACACAGTATTTTACGAATACGAGCAGATAAGATGGCGGGACGCTTCACGCAAGATAACTGCTGCTTTGGGGCAGGAGCAGCGCGCGGAAAAATACAAGGCGTGGGACATTGCTGGCGCCCGGCACTCTGGGAACGAAGGGGTCGACCGTTTAGCCCGAGGTCTAACTAACCGGGAGGCCGGCCCCTCGAACCCAGATGCGCTCGCAGAGGCCCCCAAATCCTATGCCGAAATTACAAACTTCTATAAGGAGACGAGACGCGTGTACCCGCCTCCCCACCCCGACCTCGAACGAGCGCAAGCTACCATGCTTCGCAGACTGCAGACCGATTCAATACTCAGTCAATCTAGACTTTATTTGATCACTGGAGGAGATTACGACCCCGTCTGTACTAAGTGCGACCATGGAGTGTTCGCCACTCGGGCACACATTCTCTGGGGATGCGAGGGTAACCCTCCCCCACGATCATTACTGCCAGTTCCCTCCGAGGAGGGTTGGAACCAGCTGCTGACAAGAGCAGACAAGAAAACGCAACTCGCACTCGTCTCGTGGGCCCTGGACGTCGCCCCCACCTGGGAGCCACACTAGGCCTACCTGCCCTAACTTCCTACCCTGCAGTGGTAAAATAAAGTTGTTTCTCTCTCTCTCTCTCTCCCCAGCCGCCACTGTTTGTTATGTATCGGCATAGAAAAAACATCAGGAACGCGCTTGGAACGCCGACACTCGTCGCCTCCTGTCCCGCGCAACTAGCGCCGTTCCGTCCAGCCAAGGGGCCGAGAATCCAACTACGGCTGTTTCGTTCGATCCCATTGCAGCGCACCCGACGCGGCAGGCCGGGTCTTCTTTTATGCGTTGCATATTGCAATCACTCAGTTCAGCCCTTGGGCGCGGTCGGGCAGCCACCATTGACCTTTAGCGCAACCACGTGACGTGACGTCACGACAGCCGGAGAAAAAGCTGGGCCCCAACTCGCACGGTCGCGCGCGGCCGCAGCCACCAGCTGACTCCCGCTCCTCCCGCTAGGGGCGCTGCGCCGGTGCGTGACGTCACGGAGGAAAAGCTGGGCCCCAACTGGCGCGGTCGCGCGCGGCCGCAGCCACCACCTGACCGCACAATATGCAACGCATTCTTGGTTTAACCAAGCTAAGCCTGGCCATTTGTTATGCGTTGCATATTGCAATCACTCAGTTCAGCCCTTGGGCGTGGCCGGGCAGCCACCATTGACCTTTAGCGCAACCACGTGACGAGACGTCACGACAGCCGGAGGAAAAGCTGGGCCCGAACTCGCACGGTCGTTCACGGCCGCAGCCACCACCTGACTCCCGCTCCTCCCGCTAGGGGCGCTGCGCCGGCGCGTGACGTCACGGAGGAAAAGCTTGGCCCCAACTGGCGCGGTCGCGCGCGGCCGCAGCCACCACCTGACCGCACAATATTCAACGCATTCTTGGCTTAGCCAAGCTAAGCCTGGCCATTTTTTATGCGTTGCATATTGCAATCACTCAGTTCAGCCCTTGGGCGCGACCGGGCAGCCACCATTGACCTTTAGCGCAACCACGTGACGTGACGTCACGACAGCCGGAGGAAAAGCTGGGCCCCAACTCGCGCAGTCGCGCACGGCCGCAGTCACCACCTGACTCCCGCTCCTCCCGCTAGGGGCGCTGCGCCGGCGCGTGACGCCACGGAGGAAAAGCTGGGCCCCAACTGGCGCGGTCGCGCGCGGCTGCAGCCACCACCTGACCGCGCAATATGCAACGCATTCTTGGCTTAACCAAGCTAAGCCTGGCCATTTTTTTTCTTACAGCGACGCTGTTCATAGGTAGCTTATGCTCGAGCGTGGCTCGGGCCCATCTCCGACGCGGCCAATTGAAATACATGTAAAACGCAAAAAACGTTCTTCTGAGATAACCCTTGGACACATTTTAATGAAATTTGTTACATTTGAGAGAGAAAGGTAAATTCTAGTGACTGTTCGTAGCGGAATTCCAATTTACGTCGTGAATTGAAAAATATATTCAAAAGTTCGGGAGTTTGAATGAAGTAGAAGCACGAAGTTTGCAGATTGATAGCTCTGCATCAAGAGCAGAGATCGCAGTTCTGTAAACGGAATCCATTAGATCACTGAAAGCGGACAAATTCGATATGTCATTTTCTATATTAGGTGAATCTGTTACGTTGCTTACAAGGGTTCTGCAAAAGCTGTATTTCCATACTGCTAAATATTTTATATACATGTCACATATCAATTTTGTCCGCCTTAGATTAGATGCAATTCACAGAATTGTACTATCGTTTTTGTTGCTGAGTTACAGAGTTGTAAACATGATAGTTTCGTTTTCTTGAAGATTTTCTATTTTTGCCAATTTTTAATATAAAATTGATGACCTAAATCAAAAATTCAAAACCAACAGCCACTAGATTTCAAGCTCTATACAGAGAAGCTGTATACCTCTACCGTCCAAGGAAATTTTCGTGTCCGTGCGTGGTAAGCAAGAACTCCCCATACGTGGGCCGATCCCGGAGACAGTGCATGCCGGAGCGACCCACGGCGGAGGTGAAGCAGGCTTAAACACTCCCCATACGTAGGCCGATCCCGAAGACAGTGCAATGTGGGGCCGACTCGCGGCAGATGTGAAGTTCGCCATTAAGTTGCCCACATCCACAGCTTCGCTGGTCATCCTTCTTAACCGAGTGGAAGGGCACTCAGTTTTTCTTTTGTTCCAGCGGCTGTGGCTCGCCCCATGAGGTATGCCGGCAGCAGCTTTACAGGTGTCGTACCTCAATGGTGCTCGTGTTGAGATCGACAGAAAACCGCCGGCGTTTCCCAGCGCCCAATGGAAGGCCAAGATAAATTTACCTTGAAACTTACAATGTGTTCCACGCAAACCAGCGCGACGTGGTGTGCACAGAGCTCCTTAGCAGGAACAAACCAGCAGGACGTGGTGTGTGTGCGTGTGTGTGTGTGTGTGTGTGCGAGTGTGTGTGTGTGTGTGTGTGCGTGTGTGCGTGTGTGTGTGTGTGTGTGTGTGTGTGTGTGTGTGTGTGTGTGTGTGTGTGTGTGTGTGTGTGTGTGTGTGTGTGTGTGTGTGTGTGCGCTTTCGATCCCCAAGTCGCCAAGCATCTGACGTCATTGCGAAGCGAGGCAAATCTGTACTGAGAATCTATATAACGTCGCGCGCACCGCCAAACAAGTACGCTATCTCTTCAACTGCTAATTGGTGAGTCTTGTTGTAAAAGGTAGCGACGCTGTCGCTGCCCGTCTCCTCGCCTTTTGTTGCCCTTTCTGTTAATCGAGTATGCCACACCATGGTGAGACTAGCTTGTATCAATAGTCTTCTGATAAAGTACTCTTGCAATAAAAATCTTCGTGTTGCCAAATTCGTCTTATTATCTGGCTTGCAGACTTGCTTGGCCATAGCGTGAGAGCCCACTACTGTCATTCTAGCACCGAGAGCCCGAGTGTTGCCCTAGTTACGACAGAGTGGAATGAGCAGACCATGACGATGCGTCCACCTGACTTTGTTGTTCTTGAAGCGAAATCCACTGCGCATCCCTGGAGGCTTTCAAAACCTTCACGCATGGGCCGCACATGCGCTGTCGTTACCAAGACGGTGGCGGCTGTCGTGGCACCTACTTTGCGAACCCGCCTCGATTGGCCTTATAATTGCAAACGCACTAACTGTTTGTACGCGACAATAACTCCATGATACCATTTTGGTCACACTAAACATTCTGGTGGTCTCTGATCAACAGAATGCAACGCTACGATTGCAACGGCAAGAAGAGGATGACGACGATCTAAATCATCCGTATTTTGTTCGTTCTTTCTTTTTGTCTCACACTGTTGGGCTATGTCTTTGTTTTCTGTTTCTCTATTTTTGTATTTGATGTGGTTTAATATGAATAGAATTATAATTTGGGCCCGTAATAAGCTCGTCCTGCATAAACTACATACCAGTTATAAAAAAAGAATCAGTATTTTTCTACTTCAGAGTCGTTATGAAATTTACTTGCAGTAGACATGACAGAAATGAAGCCTACTCGTGTACTTCAGTGAAAGTTACAACCATTTTTATTGGATGGTTAACTGTTGAGGTAGATAAGCACGTTTTTCTTTGTTTCGTAGTGATTTTCATGTCAGCCACTGAAATTATTAGGCCCCATTTTTTGTTGCTATTGCAACGTCAATTTAGGTTGTAATTGTTTGTTCTCTATGTTACTTTTTACTATATTCATGCAAGTGGAGGTATGTGCGGTTTCTAACCTTGGGACCCCTTTCTGTGCAGTCTTCTCCACGTCTCTACTGCCGCACTCATAATAAATAAATGAATGAATAAGTAAATATACATATACAGAAACAGGGACAGGTCGACATTGAATTGCGGAGCGTGTCTGGTAAACGAGTGAGGATATGAATCAGAGTTTAGAGAGCACCACACTGTAAAAACCATTTTCTAAGCTGCTCTCAGTGTGTCACAATGTCTATTGGTTAGGACAGGTGACAAGAAAATTGTAGATGCAACGTTAAGATACGGGAGAACAGAACTTTGTATTTGAGAGCAAGGACAGGGCAGCTATATGTGAGCTGGTGTTCAGAAAGAAAACGATAATATTGTATCGGTTATTTAACGCCTAAAGCTGGTGACATCTAGGTGGTCTATTGTGGTAATGGACTATGATCCACCAGAAGAAATTATAATCTAGGTTGGGAGAGAATAATGTCCTTTGATCTAATGAATATATGGTTGCGCTAACAGGAAACTGAAGACTTGGAAGGGCCAGTCAGGAACGATAGGTAGAGCGCTGAACTTCAACTTACGCGGCAACATTAGTGACAACTTGAACATTAGTGCTAAGTCTGTTTTTCTGTTTCACAACAAGATGCAGCTGCTGAAAACGTCACTGTAACCGCTCTAGACACCAGTGATGTACGCAAGCGCATTTGTAGATTCTCCCTGCCCTGCTGTAAAAATAAAATCTGTTGAAGTTCAGCGCTCCACCTATCGTTTCTTACTTGCCCTCCTGAGTCTTTATTTTCCTCTTAGCGCCACAATGTAATAATTATATGTAAGCCAGCTCACCCAGCAACAAGTACTACTCAAAGTGCTTTGAGAAGATGAGAAAATTTGAAGTAATAGGACGGAAATACCGTCACACTGAATATTCTTCTGGTGCTCAAAGCAAACGGCGGCAGTTATTGGCTTTCGACTAGGTTTATTTGTAAACTACTGTATTCTGTCTTTTTCACGTCAATACCAGCTACGTTTATTTTGTAGATACCATGGGCAAAACACTTTTAATGGAAAATTATTGTGTTGAACATTTTGTGTTAAATTGTCCTAATTTACAATGTTTTTTTTTAAATTTATGACAACGAAATATTGCTGATTGTAATTCATCTTTGGCCTTTCTTTTGTTCGAACTCAGCACAAGTGTCTCACCAAACACAAGTGAAAGAAGAAAAAAAGAAAACTTGAAATCGGAAGGCAGCTCTTCGTGAGAGCCCTCTGATATTACATCAAGAATTATGCTCCGCTTGTTCTCACATGGGTAATTTTTTTTGCGCTTGTGCGCTCTTCTAGGGGTATAGAAACTGTCAAGCTGCCACATATTTTGTCTGCATGCTTAGCCTGTGATACGAAGTTCAATAAAATCCGCGCTCGTAACGCTTTGCTCTCCATCCTGACAAATGTTACAATATCGAGCGTGATACGACGCAAAAGCCCCCGAGCTGTGCCTCAGGGGGTAAGGGCCGGCGCAGGAACGAATGAGAGCCGACAGGCTTGCTGGGTTGCAAGCCAATTATCAGAACTTGTCGAGCGTGTGCCACGAAAGCGCATAAACCTTGTGCTTCCACCGGATTCGATTTCTTTTTGTTAGTCTTTTCGCTTCGTTTTGTTTTATTCCTTTGTTTTCTGATGTACGTGATTCTCGATTCAAAAATAGCCACCGTGACACTTTTTCCGTTTGCCCTACTTAATGTAGTGCTGGTAATCTAAGCAAATGTTATGAATGCAGCAAATCAGCGCTTCTAACCTTGATAAAATCTCGAAGTTTTAGGTGGCAGCAGCTCTGGCGCAATGCTGGCAATGTAGGCACTGGATATCCAAACTTTGTTTTGCTTTGTGAAGAAGGCGCAGCCTGCCCATGAAGAATCGTATACTAAAAGAAAGGCTAGTTTGTTTCTGTTTACTACAATCTTCAAAACTTTCGCGAATGCATTGATAATGTTGGTACTGAAGACCGCATTCCGAATCAGAACTTCTAGAAAGGATTTGAGTAAAGCTGTCACCATCTAAGTGTATATTCTAAGTTGAAACTTGAGTGTCCACGGAGATGTCTGGTATTTGTCAAGCGATCTGTGCGCATTTTGTAGATTATAAATGCTTAAAAGCAAATAGAGAGATTACACTTTCTTCGGCGTTATTTTAGGCCTTACTGGCCTTTTTTTTTACAGCGACAGTGCTAGAAATTGGGTTTGCCTTGTCCAATAATTCCTTCCGTTTTGCAGATGATGGTGGTTATCGCAATACACTGCATCAAGGAAGATTTCAGTCGTCGTTCGGCCACTTATTCACGGCCAGCTCCGCCAATGCCACAGTGTGAAGAAAAAAATAATATTTACACAAACATCTCCACCGGGATTGGAATCCATGTCAGTAAAGCAATGCGTATTAGGGAATCGATAGCACCAACCACTGCGCTATCGTAAAACGTTTCATTGTGAATAGCATTATTTGCCTACTTCAGCCGTTTTCTATCTATCTATCTATCTATCTATCTATCTATCTATCTATCTATCTATCTATCTATCTATCTATCTATCTATCTATCTATCTATCTATCTATCTATCTATCTATCTATCTATCTATCTATCTATCTATCTATCTATCTATCTATCTATCTATCTATCTTAAGCCAACCAAGTGGCCCAATTAAATTGCCTAACTACATGGCTACTAGGTATGTGCTCCTGGTGGCGATGTCGTCGTGGTTGTTCTATCATTGTCATTCGCGCTTCGTAATATCTTACTCTTGTTATGCCTTCCAGCTTTGTCATCCGGCACTCGTTATGCCGTCGTCGTCACTCCATCGTCGTCATACAGTCGTCATGGATTTGTTGTCACACCACCATAGTCATGCTGTGGTGGTCGTTCAACCGTCATCACTTCAGCTTCGTGATGGGACTCTTCATGCCACCGTCATCACGCCTTCTCTGGTACCACTGCGTGTGAGCCCAGGGTCGTGAAGCCGTTGCGGTCGTCGCACCGTCGCCATTCCACCTTTGTCGTCCGACTCTCGTCATGCCGTCACCATCACGCCATCGTCATCCCACAGGCATCGCCATTCTGTCATCTTCACGTTGACGTTCTATCATTGTAATCACTTCAGCAACGTCATCCCATTGTCATCATGCCATTATCGTCGTACCGCCTTTGTTGTTCCATCGACTTCAATATTTCTTCGTCGCTGTATTGTGATCATAATGTCAGGCAATCGGGAATATACAGCCCTTGTCATGCAGTCATCGTCCGACAGTCGCTTTCATGCCTCCATTGTGAGCATAGAGAAAAGATTACCACAAGAGCGGATACTCGGCGAATACTGGCAACATGAAATACGTCACCTAGTAATAACGCCGACCGTTTGCTGCCACGAGCAACGAAAAATAATAATGTGAAATGAAGCTAACAGACATTGTTTCATTTTTTATTGTTTCCCGGCAAGACCAAACGTATCTGCATATAAATTATATTATAATTTGCCGCTTACTTTCCTTCCATTGCCTAGCGACAGGTGAATGACGTGCCATATGCATGCGTCATTTGTCAGACATGCCGCCGAAGCGAGCGATACCGGCTGCGCATCTGAACGTTGGCCTTGTTCGGCGACCCGTCCGCCTGTTTTTCTATATTTAGATTTAGCCTGGTTTAAAGAATACATTGTTGCGCCAAAAAAGGAAAAGAAAGACTTGAGAAGAAAGAGTACGAAAAGACAGATTGAGCGCTGAACTTCAACTGATTTTATTCTTACAGCAGGGCAGGGAGAATGAACAAATGCGCATGCGTACATCAGTGTTGCCTAGAGCGAATCCAGTGACGTTTTTAACAGTTGCAACTCATTTTCAAACAGAAAAACAGACGTGTCACTAATACAACTCGTGCCTCTCTTTTTAATGTGATATGCCTCCAAAAGTTCTCTTGCTAACGTGTCACCACTCCTGCCAAGTATCTTTATCTCACGCAGCAGTGGCTGGCATCTTCTTTCCATGCAAACCGTGCAATGCGCAGAAAAAGCGTGTGCGATAGAGGCGTTTTCTGTAGGCGTAGTTGATTTGTTTTACTCAGTGCCTCAACAGGAAATGTGTGCCTCTGTTAGGGATTGCATTGACCGCAACGGCCCAGCAGATTTTCAGAATCTAGTGGGCATTTCCATTGACAATTTTATGGTTTTATTAGAATTCTACTTAAAGTCTACTTTTATTTCTTTTAACGATGAATTGTACGTTCAACGACAAGGGATATGCATCGGGTCCTGCGTCGCTCCTGTGCTGTGTGACATTTTCTTGGCTTCAATTGACCGCGACCTGCACAGTTCCTTTGACGATAGGTTCTACCTTAAGGCTTTTAGATATGTCGATGATTTTTTAATTCTTTTAAAAAGTAACCATGATTTTACCGTTGACCAGTGCATTAGCCAGGTCTTAGATGTTTTTAGACTACATGGGAAGGGCATGCTATTTGCACATGAAATCCCTTCCCATGGCACTCTTCAGTTTTTAGATCTGTCTTTATTTTTTGACAAAGACCACGTATGTTGGCAGTATAGCCCACGTGCCCAGAAGGAATTGCTACCGTATGATTCGGCACACTCAAAGTTAGTTAGAAGAGGAATAGCCACTCTTTGCCTTGAATCTGCTCTCATGAAGTCGTGCCCCCACACGATGCAGACTAGCTTTGATAAGCAATTGGCGAGGCTACACACAGCCGGCTACCCAAGCTCGGTCGTTCTGGCGGTGTCTAAAACATTGCTCCAGAAGGTGAAGGGAAAAAGGCATGCGCCTAGGCCCGACCAAAAACGAGGCAAACCCGCAGTGGTGCCATACGTCCACAAGCTTTCCCACAACTTGAAGAAAGTCGCTACTAGGTTTGGTGTGCCAGTTGTTTTCTCGGCACCACGCAAGTTGGCTGGACTGTGTCCGCGCATAAACCGCGTTGACAAAAAGTCAGGATGCCAGAAAAAGCACACTAGACAGTACGTCAAATGTGCGACGGGCGTTATTTACGAAATACCGCTAAAATGTGGGAAAACCAACGTTGGACAAACGGGGAGATGTGTTAATGACCGGGCCCGGTAGCATGAATTGTCTGTATTCAATAACGGTAATGCGCATTTACCTGCGCATTGCACGGTTTGCATGGAAGGCAGATGCCAGCCACTGCTGCGTGAGATAAAGATACTTGGCAGGAGTGGTGACACGTTAGCAAGAGAACTTTTGGAGGCATATCACATTAAAAAGAGAGGCACGAGTTGTATTAGTGACACGTCTGTTTTTCTGTTTGAAAATGAGTTGCAACTGTTAAAAACGTCACTGGATTCGCTCTAGGTAACACTGATGTACGCATGCGCATTTGTTCATTCTCCCTGCCCTGCTGTAAGAATAAAATCAGTTGAAGTTCAGCGCTCAATCTGTCTTTTCGTACTCTTCCTTCCCAAGTCTTTATTTTCCTTTTTTGGCGCAACAATGTATTCTTTAGATCCCAACCAACTCGCCCAGCAACAAGTTCTACTCGATTAGCCTGGTTTGTTGACCTCCCAGCGATTTCTTGCGTTCCTTCAGCACTTCGACACGGAACCACTGCACCATTGGACTGCGGCAAGGTGAGAAACTTTGTTCGACAGTCTGCGACGCATTTCAAGCACTTAGGCTTACGGCACGGAACCTAGACTTGTGACGCAGCTAGCGAAAAACAGCTCGGCCGTTGTGGCACAGTTAAGTTGAATTAATGACTCGTACTGAGAGATGTCTGTGACACTTTCTATGAGCCCGAACATTATTTTAACTTATTTCGGTAGTTTCGGGGCGCGCTGGTCGCACATGGCGCTGTGGCTCATTTCCGCATGCACAGAATAGTACTGGGACAAGTTTTGGCGCATTCTCTAACCCCCAACATTATTGTAACTAATTTCGTTACTTTCTGCAGTACTTTTCAAGCGCAGTGGCTACGCCTAGCGTTGTGACGTTGTTAGCGAAAAGCAGCTCGGCCCTGGTAAGCAGTGAAGTTTCACGTGTACTGGACCTTACTGGGACAAATTGGTGACGCTTTATCTGGCCCCCCAAGTTTGTAATTTATTTTGTTGCATTTGGGATAATTTTGAGGCACACTCGCTGCGCCTGTCGTGAAACAGCGAAAAGCAGCTTGGCCATGATGAGTTAGTTTGGCGTGTACTGAATGTTACTCGGCAAAGTTTCTGACAATATTTAGGGCCCTACAACACGGAGCAAGAAACATTTAGGAGTGGAAACTCCGCTGTTTGCGGCGACCAGAAAAAGTCACAAGCGGCGCCTGGCGGCCTGGAAAGAAATTACCGCCGTTGAGAGCGCGCCGGAGCAGCCTGCCCGGGCGCTGCATTTTTTTTTCCGCTGCGGCTTCTCCGACGCGCCGCATGGCGCTGGCACTGTATATGGCCCCATCGGCGCATACAACAATTGTGACCTTATCTGGTCGCCCGCGCTCGCTCGCGCTGATGGGAGTTTCCCCTCCTATATGTCTTACTCCGTGCCCTACAACAACTTAAACCTTCTTTCGGTACTCACACTTGTCGAAAACGCGACGAGCAGTTGCCAAGAGTGATGACACGGGACTCAGTTGCTTGCGCCGGCAGAACGCACGAAAGATAGCGCCAAGGAGCTCAAACACCAGGAATTTGTAACTCGAAAATTCTGTCTTCTGAACGATTGCAGACAGGCTTTGCACCCACGCATTTGTATTGCGTGCCAGTAGAAGGAATTCTGCTAGTCTTCAGCATGGTCTGGTTGAGGGCCTGTGTTGTGGCCACCTCTGTGTATTCGTAGAATATTATAGCGTTGACTGTAGCCAAGTTCTTTTGGAAACGCACAGTAGTCCGTGTATTCGTGCTCTTAAATTACAGGAAATAAGGCCTGGGAATGGAAGAATGCTTGGAAATAGAATGTTTTCGTGGTATGTACGGTATTGTTTCGAATGAGTCGGGTATTTTCTACGCCGTGTATATAAAAGTGAACTGCTTTTATTTGTATTGCCGTCCATACACTACGTTCGCACGTTTTGCCTCTACACGCATTATTGTTACACGCTAATACCAAAATAACAGTTGCTTATAATTTAACTTTTTCAGCTGACTTCGTCCGGTGGAGCTTCGTGCGGGAACTACTTCTGCTTGCCTGGTGCCACAACGTTGCATGAATGCAAAAAAAAGCCCGCAACGAGCATTTATATAGAATAAAATAAAGATATCCTCATTTCGCAAGGGGTCTTGCGTCTTTATGAAATTGCACGTGGCACATATTCGATGGAGGCTTCCAAAGATCATACGCAATAAATTTTCCTTAAATATAAAAAGATCTCGCATGAAGACCGCGTGCGGTTTAGCTGTAGAATCAAAATAAAAAGATGCGCCGATCAGCGCAACATGCGTAACTCGTACCAGCAAGCGTTCAAAACGCGAGCGCCCAAAGCCAAAACCGGAAGTGTGGTCCTAACGCCGATGACTTGGTGCGCTGCAGTCAATTCGGCCGCTGGGCTCTATCGTAGTGTCCGCTGCTTTTGCCACCACGTGGCGTATTGACCTTAAACATTTCAAACTTTCCGCGGTGATGTAGTGATAACGTCAAGGACAAAAAAAAATAAAAGAATTAAAAGATATCCATGCGCGCTAAACTTCACCAGAAAGCTTGTCCCGCCAGTGTTATCAGAGTTCTTGATAAAGAGTAGTCGCTTGTAGGCTGGAAATTACTTACAATCCTAAACGTGTTTAGTCGCGACGAGGCAAACCCAGCGATAATTGATTCCGGACTTTTCAGATGCTTCCCAAAAGCAGCCACATTTTCTTTTTTTTTTTTAATGCTGCGGAGCCAACTGGCTAGGATAATCGCCGGAAGCACTCCGCGGCTGCTTTTCTTCTGTCGGAACACATTCTTAGTGTTCGAACGTCGCACGGTGTCTATGAAAGACACCTTCTTCGACGGCTTTTAATTTTGAACTATCGCCGGCGTTGAGGCCAAGTATTTCCTTAGCAATTTTGCTATCCGCACTCATGGGCTACCGTGCACAGCAGCTGTAAATCAAGAGAAGATGTGCCTATGCATTAGGAGAGACAAATGAACAAGTTGGTTTGCACCTCGAGGCAAGAGGCACGTCACTAGAATTGTGCACTGTCTCTGTTTCGTCGTACGTTACCACGCTATGGCCGAAGCTGCTCGCAATACTACCTCACGTTTACTCACCACAGGGCCAGGTACACCTATGGGTATACACAAACACTGAAACTAGAAAACCTACGTGAAAAATAAGGGTTCAAAAATTATTAATCAGAATATTGTCATACGAGTACACGAGTACTCGTATTCGGTTTCAAGGAGTTTTGCATTACTAAAACCACTAATGTAAATTTTTTTCTATTTCTCAATTTATTAGTTCGTTCTTGGTGACCCCTGCCAACCAGTGATTCTGGCGAAAGACTCGGAAAGGCTGTGCAAACACGCTACTATGTCTTGCGGGATGGTGTTGCTCACTTGAACGCAACGGTTTCATCCTAGTTTTTTTTTTTATTTCCTTGGGTATTTCTTCAAAGTGGTGGCATGCGCTCCACTTCAAGTTTTCCGTGACCTAGCGCAAGGCATTCATTGGCGAAACGTGTGACTGCAGTATTTTTTGTTATCGTGCTAGTTCACGCTGCGATATCCGACGCGCTCGTCTCGTCGTGACGATAAATGCGGAACGCTCCGCGAAGAAATGTCGCGCTATGTTCGTTTACTCTGCGTAACACTGGCTCGGAGTGTCCGACGGACAGCAGGATTAGTGAGTCTAATGTTTTCTAAATTATAATGTAGAGTGGGGCAATGTTGTCTTGTCTGATATCTGTTGCATATGAATAGATGGTGTCGCAAGGAATTACGAATGATTCTGTGAAAATGATCCCCATATGTTGCTATACATCACGACTGTCTGCTTGCCATAGTACTTTTCATGCATTGAAACATGTTTCGTCTGGTCAGTTATTTTTTTTGCATTGTTCTTGACGAATAAAAGTGAAGTTGCTTTTGAAACCTCTGTGGCGGTGTGATTTATTTCCATCCTATTCGCTCACTTTCCTAAGGACGCTACTTGAGCAATTGCCGTCAATAACAGCCTAATTAGGTTCACATTAGGATATATGCTACTCGTATAGTTAAAGGACACGCTGACGTTTCAGCGGAGGCAAGTCACAAGCTCGCCTCAGCCTAAAAAAAATAGTAACTGCTGGTGTAGCGGTCGAAATGCCGGAAGCTAAAGAAATTCAAACATTCGCGTCAAGTAGCATAAGATCTTGGCGTCACTGCTATTTCCGGTTGTGACGTCCCCTTTTTTTTGTTTGCTTGCTGTCATTTGTCCCCACAATACGTAGATGGCGACGGTTGCAACGAGCCGCAATTTTCTTGACGTATGGGCTTCTACGGAAGCTTCGCTACCAATTTACATATGCCTTGCTGTACGTGTAATACCCAGCCAGACCACGTCACCGTCGCCAGGCTCTCGCCGTCGCTACCAGTAAAATGCGTCTGAGGATCATTCTTGGGTTCTTCTGCCAGCGTCTCATACTACTGCGTCGTCGTGTTTCATGGTAAGGCCGCAGGAAGTAATTTTGAAGGTTAAAGACTTATTCTGTTCGTGTTTCGTTGTGCTACTGTTAGCCGCATGAACGAGTAACAGAGGGGGCAATGGCGTACTTGAAGCCGTAAACAGCAGCGGCCCATTTGTACCGTTTGCCCATTCGCCCATTTTGCATTCTTGTTCTTTTTTTTTATCATGCACAGCAATGAGTGCGAAAACAGCGACGCGGTAGCATCCGAGCGGCGAAACACATTTGAAACAATGACAAAGTTCGAAAAGAAAGGAAAATGAAATGGTTTTTTTAAGAAATGTGGTCTATTAACTAATGTCGTTCTTGCGGAGGCGTGCAGGAGTAAGCCTGGCACCGCGCTTATGTCAAAGGCAGAAATGTAGTCACGGCGTGAAAGAACATGTTGCTGCGCTAGTTGGTAATCCATCGTCGTAAGATTTTAGGAGCGCAATTTATGCACGCTTGTGTGAATAGGCCTTGTTGCGTGTTTGCGTGTTTCAGGGCGAGCGTGAATGTGAGCGTCTTTTCCTGCGCACCTATGTTGTTCAATAATAAAACTAACAATAATATTGTTACGAAGCTAAACAGATCGCTCAAGATAGAAACTTTTGGAAGAGCGCTATAGATAACAGGGTACGAAACAAAACACATGGGCGCCAGTGTGTTGTCTTTCTTTATCGCATCTAGCGCTGTCCCAAAAGTTTATATGTACCAAGAAGCTCTATTTTCAACCCTTCCGCTTATGATTATCCATGGAAAGTAGTGCTTAAAAGCAGTAGGCAAGACAAACAATACTATACAGATAAGAAAAGTGCAGATCCGTGGCACATCTCTGAATACAAGTGAAGCGGCTCACCAAATGCGATAAATTCGTCCATTTCATTCCTGCGTCTCTGGAGTCAAAGAAACTACATCGCGCGTAAGTGCACGCTCGCGCACGTAGTGACCGTCTCAGAGTTACTTGGCCTTGGCACGACAAAGCTACACGTGCGTTTCTGTGCCAACCGTCACAGCATCAGGCTGCTTCTGTTAGGAGACCGAAGTTCTATCCCATCATCGGCGACGTAATTGAGCTTTTTTTTTTCGGAAATTATGATTTACACAGCAAATGCGTATCAGCACGCAGCAGCCGCAGTCAAGTAAGCCAGGGAAGCTCCGTAACGTAAGCTCCGCTCTAAAACACTTAACAAGTGCATTACTGCTTCAGTTTATGTGAGGGACAGTTACTGAAGGAGCGCGACACACACGCACACGCACACGCACGCACACACGCACATGCACGCGCGCACGCACGCACGCATCACGCACACACGCACACACGCACACACACACACACACACACGCACACACACACACGCACACAAACAAACAAAACCGTAGTTTCGTCCGAAACGAAGAGCATCGATTGCGATAGCTAATTAGTATACAGTTATACGAAGTAAACATAGTGGTTTTATCGGGTGTGTAAATATGTCAACAGTCGGCTAATAACTGAATTAAAAAGCACGGTGTCACGCGCGCACAGGTCAACATGGGAACATCGCGCTCGATGGCCGTGGAAACTCGCTGTCAAAACGCCGGTGTGAGGAAAAGCGACAGCACCAGCGAGCGAATTGACCTTCGTGTTGTGTCTCGCTTCAATGCAAACTAAACGTCGAAAACCCACCACATACGAAGCTACCGGCACTCGGCCCATGCACTTTGTCCAACATCGCTGATCACATTGAAGTCGTGGCCGGCGCGGGCACGGATTTTGTCCATAGAGCAGGTCGCTTTCAAGGTGCGGCGCCCGCGCCACCGTACCGAATGCAGCAGCCGCCGGAGTAGACCACCCCCTCTCCCTCGCCTCCACCTGTGCCTCGCGTGCGAGAGGAGAGGGCGAGCTTCCGCTCCGCCTTCCTCCCTCGCGCGCGTGAGAGTTGAGTCGCGATCGTAAGCCCTCGCAAGCTTCCACTGGCACATACCGCGCGCGGCGACGACGTTATCGCGTTTAGACGTTATAAGGAACATCACGGGGAAGGTGACGGCAGAAATTCGCTTGGTGTGTCCATATAATTTCTATCGCGATAAATACAAGCTGGAAAGTAAACAACAAAATACACAAATGCTGAAAACACGATGCGGGACAAACACGACAGGGACTGCTGACAGCTTCGACTCGAAGCATACTTTTCTGTTTTTGGATATTGTGTTCTTTTGCTACTCTTGTGACTGTTTGATATGTTCTTTCTCTGAAAGCTAACAGGAAAATATAGGTTGAGTTACATCCAAAAGACATTGCTCTAGTGGAAGACTCCCTTGAAAAACATACTAGGTTCTGGACGCCCGCAGCTAACAACATCAACGTTACCTTCAAAGGCATCCAGCCTAAACAACTCCATTTGAATATATCAGCAATAAGTCACTCTGAAATGCGACCACTGGCTTTGAAAGCATCGTGCATTTTCTCTTGCTTTGTTTTTTTTTTTTTGCTACTGGTTACTGTATCTACTTTATCGCTGAAGCTCGGAAGTCACCAAAGCAAGCAGTTTGTGCCGAGCACTCACTCTGTAGGTCGAGACTTTTCGAGAGTGTGCAAGCCTGTTATACTCTTTTGTAAAAAACTTCAAGCTGTGTAAGCGGCACTACAGCCGTACAGAGGGGCGCTGCTTATACATAATGAGTTTTTTACCTTTCTTCAATCATCGGGGAAATTGTTTCTGCGCATTTATATTAAGTATACTAAGATAAGCTTCCAATGAGCATGTGTATAGATAGGCATTGTGTGCGTCAGCTAGAGCTCAAATGATCACTCTCCTGGAACAAATTCAAGTTACAGAGAAAGCAGTTGTCCGGCTTTTGAGAGAGCTTGCTCAAGTGTTCAAATATTAGGTGTATTTCCTAAGCAGATTCGTGCCAACAAAAGTCATTTCAGTCTTCTTCGGCCTTTCTGATATTTCGAATAAAGGACATCGGTAACTAAGCAGGGAGACAGGAAGAGCAGGCTCCCGAAGTAGAAAAAAAACCGTAATACCGGAGTATTTTCATCAACAATGTCTAATTATCAGAAGAGAAGTAAGTGAGAGTGAGGAAAAAGGTGAGTAAGATGGTGAATTTGCTCGCACTGAGAGTTGACAGCAATCCTCATCGCATGACAGAAGTGCAGAAAAATATCCAGTAGCTGTCTCTGCCTATACGTTCTTGTTAACGGAGGCAAAAGGAAGTAAGCGAAGGCGAGGCTACGTAATGGAATATATACCGACGACTGCGAGCTTTCCACGTGCTTTTCGCAGCTTCCGTCCCACCAGTTTATCGCGTTTGCTAATTTTTGTTGTCTCAAGAGCGTTGTGTAAACGTTACGCGGCACTCACGGCACTATAACCCTCGTTGCTCATTGTTTGTTACCTTATTGCCGTTGAGATAATTGTCTACTTCGCTCTATTTGCCTCGACTGCTGTACTGCTACCTTGATGTACGTCGATCGGAAATGAAGCAGAAATAAAAGGACATGATAACTCGTAAAGCGCGATATGTAAATATTGCCGCAACAGCTTTCTAGCAGGATCTCATCATTCTCCTGGTTGCCATCCAGAATTAAGTTATATGAAGGCAGCTGAAAAAGCATAAGTGCGAAGAATGTGACGCGAGGACGAAGTTACTTGCCGAAAGGAATGCAAAGCTCGCAGTCAGACGCATCCCGACAAATAAGGGTAGAAAAAATTTAGGTGTTCTGTGCACCTCTGGGTCCTGCTGGGACATTTTATACATATCAGAAGCAGGGACTACGCTGGCCCAATAACAAATAAGAAACGGCTTCAGAACCACGGAAGAGGAAATAACAGTTGACATTCACTATTTGGTTGTGGCCAGCGGCAAATAACATCCATTAAAACAACTTGTTGTCTACTTTATTAAAAAAATGAATGGATTCCTGCGATATGGGGAACTTCCCCAGAACGTGTGTGCAGTGTCGTTCTTACCATCATTGTAGTTAAAGGCTCCTAGGTAACTTTGCCCCTTCCATCAATTCAACTGCGCGCACGACAACTGTCGTCGTCGTCGCCAGGCTGTCTACTCATGATAACTTTCCACGTAACTATCGGAAAAAAGAAAAAAATCAAACGCCGTTCACAACCGCCACCAATTGAATTCAAACTGTCACTGTTCCGCAATGTGTACTGAGTGCGCGAATAAGCTGCAAATGCGCTCTAGCTCAATGCGTGATTTTGTTTATTACATAAAAGTAAAACATTCGAGAAAAAAATCGCAGTGCCCTTCCACTCTGTGAAGAAGGATGATATTGGGCTGCAGCGCGAAGGGACACGGACACAGACTAGAAGCAGACAGGACGAGCGCTAATTCTCAACTAAAATTTTATTGAAACGAAGAACATATATATAGGTGATTGCAAAGAACCGCAGCATAAGAACATGACAAGGTATAAAAACATCAGTTAAACATATCAGGACTGTGCGATGCCTGTGGAATCTTTTTTAGAGCTTTTGTTGTTTTATATAGAGAACACCTTTGTAAATTGTGGTAGGTCTATGTATGTACAAAAATCGGGAGTTTGCATTGGTTCAAAAGTTGCGCCAGTTCTGAGTGATATTTATCAAAATCGCGTGAACAGAAAGCTACAAAACAATCTTGAGGAATTGGCTGTGCTTGCCTTTAAATACGTAGATGATTACCTGGTGTTTTATTCTCGCGATAACTACACCAAGAAAGCGACGGATATTTTAAAAGTTTCTAGGGAATATGATGGGGGACTAGGTTTCACGCTTGAGCTTATCCAGAGCAACAAATTACAGTTTTTAGATCTGTGCTTAACGTTCCAGGAGGAACACGTCTGTTGGCACTATTCGCCTAGGTCAAAGAAACCACTGCTTGAATTTTCCTCTTGTCATTCCGAACTTGTTAAACAGGGGATAGCTTACTCACCTCTTAGGTCTGCCATGTCCACACAATATGCAACAAAGTTTTTCACAACAAATAGATAGGCTCGAGAAGGCTAGCTAACCTGTGTCTTTATTATCACTAACCTGAGAAAAGGTTCTAAATTTGATAAAAATCCAGCTAAGAAACAAGAAAAACAGAAAAGGAAAAAAAAAGGTTTGGTGTGGTGCCCTATGTACATAGATTATGCCATGGTTTACGACCAATAGATATGACGTGAACACAGTTTTCTCGGCCCCCCGCAAGCTGTCTATCATGTCTCCTATGCTAAATAGAAACTTGAACAGGGTGGCCAAAAGAGAAAAGATGATTGCGGCGTTAGACATGACTCCCCTTTTGTGCCTTGTAACACTGGTATAGTTTATCAGATTCCACTCATGTGCGGGGAAACTTACATTACACAGCGGCGGGTGCATTAATATTAGACAAAAACAACACAAACATTCTCTTAACAACCCTAATGCTTCACATCTAGCATCACATTGTTTCAATTGCGGTTGTAAACCTTTTTTTGAAGACACAAAAATTCTTTCAAGACACAAATGTCAAAGCACACGGGAAATAATCGAGGAATTCCACTTTAATGATTAGGAGAGACTTGCGTTAGCCATGCATCTGTGTCTCTGTTAGAATTCAAATTTCAGTATCTTGACCCCACGTGTGTCAATCTGAAGAAGTGTCTTTTTGTTGTTTCGCTTTTTTTGACTTCACTACCTCCTGATAAGTTTAACTGATGTCTTCATACCTTGTCATGTTCTTATGCTGTGGTTGTATGCAGTCACGTATATATATGTTGTTCGTTTCAATAAAATTTTTGTTGAAAGCGCTCGTCCTGTCTTGTTCTAGTCTCTGTCCGTGTCCCTTCGCGCTGCAACCCAAGATCATTTTACCGTACCAACTCACCTAACTTTCTATCCTTTTGAAGAAGGATAACCAGCGAAGCTGTGTATGTGGGCCCCTTAATGGCGGCCTGCACCTCCGCCGCGGGCACCGCTGCACCTCTTCGGGATCGGCACACGTATGGGGAGTGCTTAACGCCTGCTTCATCTGGTTTGGCCCGGCATTGCACTATCTTTGGGGCCAGCCCACGTATGGGGATTGCTTAACGCCTGCTTTACCTCCGCCGTGGGTCGGTCCGGCACTGCACTATCTCCGGGATCGGCATACGTATGGGGAGTTTCTTGCTGACCACAACGACACGAAAATTTTCCTGGGATGGTAGAGGTATACAGCTTCGTTGTAAATAAAGAACGCACCACATTAATTGAACGTAGCTCTGAGGAGACGCTAAAACGTTTGTCAAGCAAGTGCAAGGGTTAAATGCAGATATTAGCCCGGGAGATATTATTGATCGGCATCTATTCCCGGAATTTCTAAAGAATCGCGAACACCTACCGTCGGCCTCAGACATTTAACACTTGAATATATGTCGAAAGAATAGGACTCCTCGGTGAGCGTGTATACAGACGGATTGGTCTCGTCGTATGCGTCTGGTGCGGTTTTCGTCGTGCCTGCGCATCAAGTCATTCGACGGTTTCGTCTGCATAACAAGACGACTACAACATCTACGGAACTGGTGGCAATCAGAGAGGCCGTTCAGTATATTTCGCGACAGCCTCCTAAAATATGGACAGTCTTCAGTGACGCAAAATCGACGCTTCAACTACTTAGAGTGGTGTTGAAGGAAAGCGCTTACAGAGTGTTGGCTCTTCAAACTGCCGAGCTCTACACTTTAGCGCAAGAAAACGGCCACCACATCACATTTCAGTGGATTCCCAGTCACTGTGGTATACAGGGCAACGAAGTGGCCGACGCCGAAGCGATGAAAGCACTCGAAGAACGAGAGTCCCTGCTTTCAATTCCTTTTTCAAGAACGGACGCCAACTGTCTCCTCTCCAGTGTCACCCGACAATTGACAGCAAAACACTGGGACAATCAGGATAATCGCCACAGACGACTCCAGAGATTGGACCCTACCATGAATTTTAGGCTACCACCGAAAATTCAAGGAAGCTGTGCCAGTCTTCTGCACAGACTGAGGCTGGAGGTAGGGTTTACGCGCTGATACGTGCACCTCATGCGACGCACCGAGTCTCCACACTGTGAGGTGTGCAATGTGACTGAGACTATAGGTCATGTGCTTTGTGACTGCCCTAAGTACGTGGAAGACCGTGAAAGGTTGGAAAACGACCTTACGCGTCTCGACAGCGCACCGTTGTCGGAGGACGTTATTTTAGGCCCGCGGCCAGATGCTCAATTGAGTTTCAAGGCCATCCAGGCATTACTGAACTTTTTAAACATTACGGGCTTCGATTGCAGACTTTGAGCATGCCAAATTGCTTGCCATATGTTCTACATCTTCCTTCTATCGTCATCGTCACCCATCATGCACCTCTTTCTTCCCTCTTTCTTTCCCTCTTCCCCTTCACCCAATGCCAAGTAGCTAGCTAGAGGAATATACCTCAGGCCGACCTCTCGCCATTTAGTATCATTAAACTTCTCTCTCTCTCTAAACAGCATATTCCACAAAGGACCGAGTGTGTCGCGGTGTTTTACTGTGCTTGTTACCCGTTCTACTGCGCGAATGGTTATGCAGGCCGAGTAGCATAATAGTGTCATATGGTGGGTCGCAGGGATTTTCAACCGGTAGATGACGAATTGTGTACGATAACACCTCAAGCTTTCTTAAGCCTCGCTTGGGGAATTTTTCTAAAGAAGGTAGCATCACAGTCTACAAAACACTTTACGATCTACAAAACAACGGCAGTTTCTCGACTACGGCAGAAAACAGTCCCCTTTATCCAACCAGTGCACTCATGTCAGAGCATAGATTCGCTATCGTGCAACATTTGCGCCTTCCCATTAGTGCAAAGTTGATAGCTGCACACGGGCTCTAAGAACACTGGCGTTTAGCATTTATTTCGTAGGCCACAAGAAGCAATACTGTAGCGGAGAAAGGATCGTGTACATCGCACGGAAGTTAGTGCTGGCAAGATGGTTTTGTGCTGGCGTGCAATACTTCGCTCTCAATTATATCAAAACAGCTTCGACGGTACATGAGAGACGTATATGACAATGATGACTAACCTAAAACTGAACACATACTCCCAATATGGGATGCGTCAGCAATAAGGTAGTTGATGGAAAACAACGTCAAAGAAATATATGGCACTACCAATAAGAGGATCACTGCGCCACACAGATGTATGTATTATACCTGTTATAATTCGGTCGCTACCGTAAACAATGAGTGTTCCAAGCGGCCCGCCAGATTCCTTAATATGAATCACGCGAGGAGGCAAGGCTCATCAAGCAGCCTTACGAATCGGTTTTTTTCTTCATTGTGTAGCATGACTATCGAATAGAGCAACGATTGTCGGAAAAGAGGCGCAATAAAATAAACGTGGGAGAATCCGAGAACAATGTAATCATCCATCAAGGAATCGGATGGGCTCTCAGAGTACGTCAAAGCAATGGAGCGAAACAGTATATGGCTGTAGCAGCATAGCTCACGCAGCTTACACGTCATTAGAGACCACTGAGCTGAGTTCCGGCCCCGCATCATCCAAAAAAGCAGATTGCGTGATGGTGGGGTAATGCGGGAGGGAGTAATATATAGCAAGCACTTACAAGGATGTGTGCCTTGACTAGCCAGTTCTAACGAGATTGTATTCCCGCCAGTAATAGATTTGATGCTACCAGCACCATTTCTAGTCACGCAACGTTGGAGAAGCTGGGAGCCATGGACAAAGCTCGTAAAAAACATTTATGCCCTCTCGAGGGGTCAATGCCTGCTAGGCAGCCTTGGCTGCCGGATTGCTCAGCGACCCGGGCCAGACGATGTCTTGAGGCAATGTAAATGACCTCTAACAGGAAGGTTCTTTGATTCAGTGTTATTCCCTGTGAAGACACATTACGGTGTATCTCCTCAATTGCCTTCCTTTTTGGCCACTTAAGGCTACCTAGCTGGGCCAAAACGGGAGAAGTACAGGTATCTATGAATAGTTTGTGGACGAATTTTAACATGTGTCTCAGTCCTCTTTCTCAGCCTAGTCATTGCTTTTCCTAGAACGAGCACAACTCACATGAATTGAGCAGGCCTGGAACACTTCACATGTGCTGGAAGAGCTTGGCAGTGACTGCGCAATGCAAATTAGAGTACGTCACAAGTGGAATTGTTTAATATGTTGAGGTTATTGCTACATGAACTGTTCTCTTGCTCCTTTTTTGCGCGTGCCTGAGGGTCTGCCTGCCTAAAATCAGTAAACACTTAGCAAGTTCTCTAGTACCTGTCGTTCATCGCTTCATACTAAGATAGCCTTAGTTATTATTAGACGTGTGCAAGCGCAAGCTCATAAACAAATGCAGAAATAGACAATGATCGTGTTTAGTTAAGCCAGCAGTATTTATTTTCCTTTAGCTGTTGTCGAGCGCTTAAACTTTTGATTACCGTAATGCTCTGTATGTAGTAAAAGGATGCCGATTGTAATTCTCTATTTGGCGGTGGAGTAGAATTTCGTTTGTCGCAGAGATGTAATTCACCCAGTTGCTATCAAGTGGAAGCCTTTCGCTATACAATATTTGCTAGGTCGTTGGACTTGATGTACCTTGAGTTAAATCTTAGACAACTACTGATCGACGCAACGCGTTTGAACAGGGTATTTCATTACCTAGCTCGCTTGAGCAGACAGAACTTCTTTACCCATCGCTATTTTTCATTGAAGTGATTACTAACCTGACTTTTACAAAATTATGTGTTTTAGGTAGAAATAAGGAAGCAGACTCACTTTTAACTTTGTATCTAACAAAGGGTATACGTAGTTAGTGAAGGCTGCTAAAAGCAGGATGAGGTGACAAGAGCTGTCCAAGCTGCTGACACGTAAACTGTATACGCATTAACATGATCTTTTTATAATGAATCTGTCGCAAACGAAGCATTGTGTTCAAAAACCTTGCATAAGAATTGTGAGTAAAGAGGTAAGCCATGTGAGTGGTCTTGCAAGCAGCTGATCCGCAAAGGAATCTTCTCTTATTAAAGTGCTTCAACTGGCTTCATAAGCGGTGCTCCGAGAACTGCACTTGTAATGTTGTTACACATAGGCCCCAATACGGAAGTGTAAAATATTATTACGATATCATCGAGCGATGCTCAAGGGACGAGCCGCCGCAAGGACGACGATGAAGTGGGTCTGTGCCCTTGGCGCGAGCGAGTGTCGTCCTGGCGATCTGTTTCCAGTGTAACTAGCCTGTATATAGCCGCTTTAATCTGTGTCTTTCCACACGTAACATTCTGGTGGAGGTCGGCGATCCCCGTCCTCACCACGAAACTCCAGAGTGGTCGGCACATCGAGCTTGTCACCATGCCTCCCGGTGACGAGACCGCCTCTGCAACGGCTTCGGATTGTCCGACTGCTCCAATCATCACGGTTGCCCAACATCGCGACCCTGGTGTGTTCTCTGGCCTGGAGGGAGAGGACGTTGACGAATGGCTCAAGCTCTATGAACACGCCAGTGCTAATAACAGGTGGGACCCAACGATCATGCTCGCCAATGTCATATTTTATCTCGGTGGCACCCCACGCGTGTGGCACCAAACGCATGACGACGAGATAAGCAGTTGGAACAGTTTCAAAGAAATTCTCAGGGAACTGTTCGGCGACCCCATTGGGTGCAAGGATGCCGCGAGAAAGGCTCTTGCGTCTCGTGTTCAGACATCTACAGAGCCGTACGTTTCATACATCCTCGACGTCTTGGCGCTCTGCCGCAAAGCTGAGGATGCTATGTCTGAAGCAGATGAAGTGTCGCATGTGCTAAAAAGCATCGCCGACGATACTTTCAGTTTGCTTGTTTTCGGCCACGTCTCGGCTATCGACGCCATCATCAAAGAATGCCGTCTCCTTGAACAAGCTAAGAGCCGCCGTATCACACGTCACATCACGCGGCTACCCAACACTGCTGCTACTGTTGCGTTTCGCCTGCGACACGCGGTTTTGCCGGCGCGACTGCGGCGGGGCGGCAGACATTTTGGCCCGATCGTCGTCGCCGCAACGCTCCCCGCCAGGTGTTTCCAGGCGTTTCCAGGCATGTTCCAATGCCACGTGTCTTCATGTGCGTGTGTGAGTGTATGTGCCATTGTGCCTGAACCAGGCGATGCGAAAGCAGGGATCACCCTCTCATTCCAGTCATTGTGCCTGAACCAGGCGATGCGAAAGCAGGGATCACCCTCTCATTCCAGTCATTGTGCCCGACCGGCAGCGCTACGACAGTGTGCGTCACCATTAGCCCATTGTACGTTCACGTGCTCATCTATTGAGGGGTTCCTTCTTGCCCTCAACTGCGAGAGTATAAAAACAGCTGCCCCCGGACGCCAAAAGGAGGGCTCCGATTTCTTCTGTTGAGTAAAGTGCTCTCCCGTCTCTCTACTTCGGTCAACCTGACCGCCAACTCTTTGCCATGTTAAAATAAACAAGTTGTTTTGTGGTTACCAGTCGACTCATGCTTTGCCGGGACCTTCGGATGCTTCCAGTTGTACCCCAGGCCGCCAGGCCAACGCTACCCTTGGGGCTTGCGACGCAGGTACAACCACGGGCGTCAGCGCCGAGTTCCCAACCGATCGTACCAGCGGTGCGATCCAAACATCTGGTTGGCAGCGGTGGGATCGCCTCCGACTTCAAACAACTGTCTGCCAGCGGTGAGATCGCGACAACGGAGGCCAGCAGCGAAGAGATGCAGTTGACTGTATGCTGAACAGCTCAACAACGATCCGGGAGCAGTGCAACGAGCCCTGTGTGACGACTGGTTGCCTGCAGCGGAACGACTGCGCGGAATTCCTGCCTGCGAGGTTTGGTGAGTGCGGGACTTTCTTCTTCTGAGCTTTGCCAGGCTTTTGTTAGTGTCAGAAACAGAGCTGGTAATTGTGGTTGTCGTTGCTGCCGGGTTAGTTTGCGGCAAGACAATAGTAAGCAGTAGAGAAAGCAGCATTCAGAGCAGCCATGGATTTGAAGTCGTTGCGCAAACCGAAATTGTTGGAGCTTGCAAGAGAGTTGGGTCTGGATGTCTCAGACAAACTAAGAAAACCTGAACTGCTAAGGACTATTCTTGAGTTAGAGGCTGAGGATGACGAGCTGTCGGAATGCCTTGAGACTATTGAGGAGAGGTCAAAAAGACAGGAGCGCGAACTTAAAGAGCAAAAAGAGAAACAGGAGCGCGAACTTAAAGAGCAGAAAGAAAAAGAAGAGCGTGACCGTCAACACGCTTTGGAAATGAAGCGTCTTGAGGTAGAGATGGAACGCGCTCGTAATGGAAGTCAGGCACACGGTGCAGGAGAACGCGTATTGTTCAAAATGACTGACCTGATGCGGCCGTTTAAGCTTGGAGAGGACATTGGTTTGTTCCTGGTTAACTTTGAGCGAACGTGCGAGAAGCAGGGGTTCTCTCGGGAAACGTGGCCACAGCGCTTGCTCACTTTGTTACCCGGCGAGGCGGCCGACGTAGTCGCTCGCTTGGATAGAGAGGAGGCAGAGGATTTCGACACAGTGAAATCGAGTCTTCTAAAAAAGTACCGGCTGTCTGAGGAGGCGTTCCGTCGGAAGTTTCGGGAAAATGAGAAAGGCAAAAGTGAGTCTTATACAGAGTTTGCGTATAGGCTTATGTCGAACATGCAGGAGTGGCTCAAAGAAGAGAAAGCGTTTGGTGACCACGATAAAGTTCTGCAGTGCTTCGGGCTAGAACAGTTTTATAGTCGGTTACCGGAGAACGTGCGATACTAGGTCTTGGATAGGCCAGACGTTTGTACGGTGGCTAAAGCCGCTGAGCTAGCCGAGGAGTTTGTGACGCGTCGGGCTCGCGGAGCTAAGGACGGTCAAAAGGGTGAATTTGGCTCGAAGTTTGAGAGGCCGAAGTTCACACCCATGAGAGCAAAGGGGAACACGCGTAGTGCGGATGCGAGTGGAAGCAGTGCGACCGAACCTAAGGAGACGGCGGCAGCCGAAGCCGAACGCAGAAAGCGGTTCGAGATGAGGCAAGCGCGCGTTTGTTATACGTGCCAGAAGCCGGGTCACTTTTCGGCGCAGTGTCCGGAAACAACACCAAAAGTTGTGTTTTTTTCAATAGGCAGCACTGACGAGAACATGAAGCTTCTCGAGCCTTACATGCGAGACCTCCTCGTGAACGGGAAAGAGTGCCGAGTGCTTCGCGATTCCGCAGCTACGATGGATGTAGTTCACCCGTCTTACGTAGAACCCCATATGTTCACGGGCGAGTGCGCCTGGATCAAGCAAGCCGTGGAAGCTCATAGCGTGTGTCTGCCAGTAGCAAGGGTGCTTATTGAAGGACCTTTCGGAGCGCTTGAGACGGAGGCGGCAGTGTCATCTATGCTGCACCCCCAGTACCCGTACCTATTTTCAAACAGGTCCGATCACCTCCTGCGCGAGAAGGGGCTTTTGTTTGGTGAAGCTAGTGTTCAGGCCTTAACCAGATCGAAGGTTCGGGAGCTCGCTGCAAAGGCGGTAGTTGCGGGGTCGACGTTATCAAACAAGGAAAAAGGGTCAGAGGCGCAGCAAGCTGATATTCAGAGCACGCCCGACCTGAATAAAATTGAGCCTGTAGCGTTGAAGGCGCCAGATACTGGAGAGGAAACGCCCGACACGGGAAAGTTAGAAGAGCTATCTACTGATTTGCTCATCGCGCCTACGTCAGACGGACTTGATAGGTTGCTAAAAGTCAGCCGGTCGGCTTTGATGGCCGAGCAAAAGAAGGATGGTAGCCTGGAAAACATACGCTGCAATGTCAAGGAAGGTATCGCCAGGAAAAATGCGCGTTTTGTGGAAAGAGGTGGAGTCCTGTACCGGAAGTATCTAGACCGCAGAGGAGTGGAGTTCGATCAGCTGATCGTGCCTCAATGCTATCGTCAGGATCTGTTGCGCTTGTCACACGGGGGTTCGTGGTCCGGACACCTAGGAGTTAAGAAAACTAAGGACCGTCTCTTGCAAGAGTACTATTGGCCAGGGTGTTTTCGGGACGCAGACCATTTCGTAAGGTCATGTGACACCTGTCAGCGGGTGGGCAAACCAGGGGACAAATCAAGGGCGCCGTTGAAATTGGTACCTATCATTACGGAGCCTTTTAGACGGCTCGTTATTGATACTGTGGGACCTCTGCCGGTAACAGCCACGGGGTACAGACACATTTTGACTGTGATCTGCCCAGCGACAAAGTTCCCTGAAGCAGTGCCGCTTAAAGAACTCAGCTCAGTTGAGATAGTTAATGCACTACTGTCCATATTTGCGCGAGTTGGTTTTCCTGCGGAAATCCAATCAGATCAGGGCACAGTGTTTACTAGCGCTTTGACGACAACTTTTTTCGAAAGGTGTGGGGTAAAGCTGCTACACAGCTCAGTGTACCACCCACAGTCGAATTCCGTTGAGAAGCTCCACTCCGTCATGAAGCGCGTGTTGAGAGCGTTGTGTTTTGAACATCGAACTGACTGGGAGCTGTGTCTGCCTGGGGTGATGTTTGCTTTAAGGACCGCGCCGCATGCGGCTACGGGGTTTTCGCCAGCTGAACTGGTGTACGGTCGCTCGCTTCGATCTCCGCTTCGCATGCTTCGAGAATCGTGGGAAGGTAGGGGCGACGACCCAGTCGTGGTGGAGTACGTACTTAAGCTCCTCGAACGCTTAAGAAGGGCACAGGAGTTGTCAGGTGAAGCAATGACAAAGGCCCAGCAGAGGGCCAAGGTTTATTATGATCGGACAGCCAGGGCCCGTCGTTTTGAGGTGGGCGATGAGGTCATGATATTGCGCACATCGCTAAACAACAAACTAGACGTGCAGTGGGAGGGCCCAGCACGAATTGTTCAGAAACTGTCGGACGTTAACTACGTGGTAAGTCTGCCAGGAAAGCGGAAAGCACAGCAAGTTTACCACTGTAATCTGCTCAAACCTTATAGACAAAGGGAAGCAGTGGTGTGCATGATGGTAAACGTTCCTGAAGAGCTTCCGGTCGAGCTTCCGGGACTAGGCTCAGTGACGAACAGGGAAGACACCGGTCAAGTCATTAGTGACCTTATCAGTAAAGCACCGCTGTCGCCTGAGCAGAAACCCGAACTACACCAGCTATTACAAGAGTTTCAAGGTCTGTTCTCTGAGAGGCCTGGTAGGACTTCTGTACTTACTCATGATATAGAACTTACCTCCCCAGAGCCAGTACGATCCAAGGCGTATCGGGTGTCACCCCGCCAGAGCGATATTATGGAGGCTGAGGTAAAGAAAATGCTACAGCTCGGTGTTATTGAGGCAGGTGAGAGTGATTATACCTCCCCTTTGATTTTAGTTGAGGTACCGGGCAAGGAACCTCGTCCTTGCGTCGACTACCGCAGGCTTAATTCCATCACTAAGGATCAAATTTATCCGATCCCTAACATCGAGGAGCGCCTTGAGAAAGTTAGTAGCGCTCAGTTTATTTCCACCCTAGATCTTGTCAGGGGTTATTGGCAGGTTCCCCTTACAGAAGAGGCTAGTAGGTATGCGGCGTTCATTTCACCAATGGGAATATTCCGTCCTAAAGTGTTGAGTTTTGGTTTGAAGAACGCGCCATACTGTTTTTCAAGCCTCATGGATAAAGTGTTGCGGGGACAGCAAGAATTCGCTTTACCGTATCTAGACGACGTAGCGATATTCTCCGCATCCTGGTCTGAGCATATGACACACTTGCGGGCAGTGCTAACCCGCCTGCGCGAAGCGGGCTTGACAGTAAAGGCTCCTAAGTGCCAGTTAGCACAGGCCGAGGTTGTCTACCTCGGTCACGTGATTGGTCAGGGTCGTCGCCGCCCCTCTGAAATAAAAGTGGCTGCTGTGCGAGACTTTCCGCAACCGCGCACCAAGACCGATATTCGGTCGTTCTTAGGTGTCGCCGGCTACTATCAGAGGTACATCCCCAGGTACTCTGATATCGCGGCTCCCCTGACGGATGCTCTAAGAAAAACAGAGCCTCAAACAGTCGTCTGGGACGAGACAAAGGAAAGAGCTTTTAGCGCCCTAAAGAGTGCCCTAACAAACCAGCCTGTGCTACGATCGCCAGACTATACAAAAGGGTTCATTGTTCAGTGCGATGCTAGTGAGCGAGGCATGGGCGTTGTACTGTGCCAACGGGAAAAGGGAGAAGTAGAACACCCCGTCCTGTATGCTAGTCGTAAGCTGACCAGTCGTGAGCAGGCGTATAGCGCCACCGAGAAAGAGTGTGCATGTCTCGTGTGGGCCGTTCAGAAATTGTCATGCTATCTAGCCGGCTCGAGGTTTATCATTGAGACGGATCACTGCCCCCTCCAATGGCTGCAGACCATCTCTCCCAAAAATGGCCGCCTCCTGCGCTGGAGCCTCGCTTTACAACAATATTCCTTTGAGGTGCGTTACAAAAAGGGGAGTCTCAACGGTAACGCCGATGGCTTAAGTCGAAGCCCCTAACGTAGGAATCAGCCTAAAAATTGTTTGTTACTGATGTTTTTCTTCCTGAGGCAGGATTTTTTTAACATATTGCTTTTGTTTAGTGTTTCAAAGTGATGATATGCTTTCTAGTGCAATTTTTCAATTTGTGGACGCGTTCTGAGTGATGCTAGACTACTGTAAGGAACTAGGCAGTGGTATAAAAAGGGGAAAGAGCCTGGCAGGGCTTAGTGAGGGTTGTGCCGTGCTTGCTGACTGAGCGGTTGAGTTTCAGCGTAGTTCTAACGCTTGCCGGGAACGAGAGCAAAAATGTGAACTCTCCCGAAGTCACTTTGCAGTGTCCCGTGCGAACCTGAACGAGAGAACGAGGCCTTCTCTGTGCGCTGCGCTCAAGAAACGTCGAGGGACGCCCGACTTCGGTTTTGAGCATCATCGAGCGACATCCCTCCGGACAGCGGATGCAGTCCCCTGTCCATCGGGATCTCCTTCCCCCGGCGGGGCGGTCTGTTGCGTTTCGCCTGCGACACGCGGTTTTGCCGGCGCGACTGCGGCGGGGCGGCAGACATTTTGGCCCGATCGTCGTCGCCGCAACGCTCCCCGCCAGGTGTTTCCAGGCGTTTCCAGGCATGTTCCAATGCCACGTGTCTTCATGTGCGTGTGTGAGTGTATGTGCCATTGTGCCTGAACCAGGCGATGCGAAAGCAGGGATCACACTCTCATTCCAGTCATTGTGCCTGAACCAGGCGATGCGAAAGCAGGGATCACCCTCTCATTCCAGTCATTGTGCCCGACCGGCAGCGCTACGACAGTGTGCGTCACCATTAGCCCATTGTACGTTCACGTGCTCATCTATTGAGGGGTTCCTTCTTGCCCTCAACTGCGAGAGTATAAAAACAGCTGCCCCCGGACGCCAAAAGGAGGGCTCCGATTTCTTCTGTTGAGTAAAGTGCTCTCCCGTCTCTCTACTTCGGTCAACCTGACCGCCAACTCTTTGCCATGTTAAAATAAACAAGTTGTTTTGTGGTTACCAGTCGACTCATGCTTTGCCGGGACCTTCGGATGCTTCCAGTTGTACCCCAGGCCGCCAGGCCAATCCTACCCTTGGGGCTTGCGACCCAGGTACAACCACGGGCGTCAGCGCCGAGTTCCCAACCGATCGTACCAGCGGTGCGATCCAAACACTACGTCGACATGTGAGGGTCGACCGCGTCAGACCACCCCCTGTGACGACGTAACTCGTATTGTTCGCCGCGAGCTCGAGGCTGCATGTTTGCCAGCTTTCTCCGCGACGCCTCCCGATCCACCAGCAACCACGATTGCGCTGATTCAGGCCGTTGTCAGACAGGAATTTGAGAACATGGGTCTCAACTGCGTGTGTTCATCGTCTACACCCACCGTTCCCCAGTTCTCTAGCAGCCCTCCTCGTCCCCGGCACTCCTTTTCTGCCACATCTCGCCGCAGCCCGGCCGAATGGCGTACCCCTGATGACAGGCCGATCTGCTTTCACTGCTGTTGCATCGGCCACGTCGCTCGTCCCTGCCGCAACCGATGGCCACCACCTCCTCGGACATACACCGCCGCTCATTCCCGCCCCTTTGGACCTTCTATTCTTTATGCCACCCGCCGTGAACCCATTGCTGCTGATGCTCCTGCCCCGAACCTTCGCTACAGCCGCTCGCTCTCACCTCGACGCCATCAGTCTCGTTCGCCCCAACCCCGTCGCTTCTCTCCGTCGCCTATCGCCTCCCGGATCCAGCCGGAAAACTAGGCAGTGCAGCTTCTGGAGGTGAAGCTGCGTTTTCCACTCTGCCCTCAAATCCTCTTCTCACGTTACACACGAACTAAAACTTTCTTGACGTTGACGTTGATGGCTATCCTGTCACGGCACTCATTGATACAGGTCCACATCTTTCTATTATGAGTGCTGCCTTCCGACGACGACTGAACAAGCTCCTCACCCCAGCGTCGGCAGGCGTCGTCCGCGTTGCGGATGGCGGTACTGCGCCTATCATCGGCATGATAGGCACAGTACGCTGCACTTACTAAATGTGGAACCTATATGTGGCACGAATGCCTTTGGGCGTCGGCTCTTCGCTCCGCCGAGCTTCTTGCCGCTTTATGCTGTACACCACTCTTAATGATGTTACTCCTGTGTTTCACTAAGTGGAAGATCGTTTCCATCCACACAGAGTATGTTTCCCCAACTAAGCTCAACACATTCCTGTGATTAGCAGTGGTATAGTCTGAATTTTTTTTTTCAAGGGGAGTACCCACCGGGCATGGGGAAGGGGAATAGCGGTAGGGGGGATTGGAAAGGCAGTATGTTAACACTGATTGTTTTCTTTTTGGAGTGTGGAGGGGGCAAGTGCCCCGCTGTGCCACCCCCTTGTTGCTAGGTGACTGGTCATTAGCATTTTTTTGGAAACTTCACCCAGTTTGCGGTCTATCCCTGGCTAATCGTTTTCCCAATAAGTTGAATCACTAGGTAGTGCTGAATGGATGGAGAGTCAGGTTGCAGTGCTGAGGGAATCGGGTACCATCGGACCAACTTAGTCGCCTGGTATGTGCTGGATATTTGCCACTCTTGCATGAACCTCTTGGACGCCAACGTTGGCGTACGGATATGTGGCACTATAGTATGTGGCGCTCTTCAATGAAATTATTTGAGTCAGCTTAGGATCACTGACTGTGTGGCACTGGGTATGTGCGACATTGCAATAGAATTCTATCACGCCAACTTGGAAGACGGGGTATGTGTCACTCATCAATGAAATTATTTCATGCCAACTTTCATGCCAGCTCCCTAATTCCCATTCCATTTTTCCAACATAGTTGAAGCTTGCTTTAAGCTTAAAAGAAGACTTATTCAGAAATCTTTGATGCAAACATTCTTCACTCTGTATGTGCCATTGCGAATGTGGCGCCCTCTTTATTGATAAAAAAACAATCGTTTCAGATTTCTCTGGGGCTGGGCGGAATGAAACTTCTGTCGTACATCATCAGTCTATTTTGTTTTGTGTGTGTGTGCCCCCTGCATGACGAAGCTCTCTCCTAGTAATCTCCAATCACTCCTATCTTGCGCTGGCCGATTCCAGCTCGCGCTTAGAATGTCCTAATATCATCACCACATCGAATTCTCTGCCGTCCTCGACTGCGCCTACATTCCCTTGGCACCTATTTTGCAACTCTAATGACCGGCTGGTTATCTGACCTTCGCGGTATATCATCTCCACAGCTCTACATTTAGTGGCACGAACATCGAGTGACACTCTTGTTTTTTGCGCAGCACTTCTGCTTCATTTCCTGAGACAACCGAGAAGAAAATTCAAAATAAATTTTAAAAATTGTAAGAAACAGTACAGTACATAATTCAATGGTTTCCTTATCGATACGATATCCGAGCATAAGTTGATTTACAGGTTGAATTACTGAAGTGTCTAAAATAATCACAATAAAATGGAAATCACTGATCACCGCACAACAAAGCACATAATTGTAGACGTTAGGGACCCGCCACGTGAGCACGGCTTTGTCGAAATTTCTGGAAACCCACAAGTAGAAAGCGGAAGCCATGACGTCACTAATGATGTCACACACAAGAAGGTGGCGCGATATTCAAGCGGCTAATTACTGGAAAGCAGTTGTCTCGAAGTTTGGTTCATGCGTTGTGTTCGCCTAAAGTTGACCTAAAGTACACCATGTATGAACAGATGAATGTATGGATTCTATGAGCGTCCCCTTTGGAACGGGGCGGTGGGTTGCGCCACCAAGCTCTTGTTATTATATTGCCTAATGTCCTATCTCTGTTGCGAATTTAAAAAAATGGAATGGGAAAAACCCACGATGAATTCCCATAACCAAACTTTCTGAACCGCTATTGGGAACTTTATTTTTGTACGCCTCCGTTATTTGTCGTTTCCCTACTTTTCTTCCACTAATCTTCTAATCGCCTCTTATTAATCTCTATTGCGGACCCAAGGGCTTCAACCAGAGGTGTCGAAATCGACTACTGGGCAGATATCTTCAACTTCTAATAAAATGCGCTCCATTGTTCCGCCAGCTTTACCGCAGCAAGCACATGCCTCTTCTTCCTTCTTATATCTCGCTTGATAAGTGCGTGTTCTAAGGAATCCTGGTCTCGCTTCGAAAAGTAATGAGCTTCACTTTGAATAACTATAAATCGTTTCTTTACTGATTTCGTTTTTCCTCTTAAGTAGTTGGTCACAGCAGGTTTCTTTCCCATTGCCGCCACCAATGAAATTATCTCAGCCTCTATGACCTTCCGCTTAACGTTCTTAGTTCGCATGTTGCTCACCATACTGCTCGCATACTTGCTGGTAAGCTTCCTGGCTCTTTTCCTCCACTGTGAATCAATGTTTTTGCTGTACAAATACACGAACACTTTCCCAACCCGTTTATTTTTTTTTTTCATATTACTCAGTCGTTCTTCATAACGATTTTACTATGAGCTTCCGTCACCTCCCAACGCCCAAGTGCGAATTTCGGTAAGGGACACCTAAATCAAAGATTAGGGTCGCCTACCATTTTTCCTCTAATGTCCACTACAATATCGGCTTAGTATCGGTTTGCTCTCTGATCCCCACCGCACTCCTCCTGTCACGTCACACCTAACATTTTTTAGTTCCATCCTTCTTTTCGCAGTCCTTAACCTACTCTCGAGTTTCACTGTTAACTTCCAAGTTTATGCCCCATATGTTATAACGGGTAGAATTCAATGATTGCGCACTTTCCTTTCCAACGACAATCGTAGGCTCCAATGCATGATTAGAATATGCCTGCCTTACGCACTCCAACCATATAAGATACGAAAGCATTAAAAATTATGCGGTTTTACATGCCAGCCCCACGATTTGATTATAAAAAGGAAAGCTTCAAATGGCCCATTGAGCGAAAAGGCCGTCGTCTGTCGTTTGGACAAGCGAAAAACGGCGCCTAAATTCCCATTTTCTGCGACCTCTTGTCAAGTGCGCGCCTTGACCGGGCAGAGCGGGCGAAAGGAGGCACCGGCTGCCGCTGTAGCGCGCCAGATGTTGCGGGAGGGGAGAGGGCACGACAACACGTCACTCTCGCTCTTAGAGGTTACACGCGCTTTCCTTGTCCGCCCAAGCTCTCATCTGCCTTCTAGCTGCACATCGGTAATCGCTAGAAACAAATTAATGTATGAAAGAACAAAATACTTCCAAAAGGAAATACACACCGTGGCTGCTTAGTGGTTATGGTGTTGAGCCGCTAAGCACGAGCTCGCAGGATAGAATCCCGGCCGCGGCGACCACATTTCGATAGGGGCGAAATCAGAAAACACGCGTGGGTACATAGGTTTAGGTGCACTTCAAAGAACCACTGGTGGTCCAACTTTCCGCGGTCTCCCTCTACCGCCTGCCTCATTAATGTCTCCTTTAGAAGATGCCAGCGCGTGAGCTGAGAAGCTGGTTCCGGCCCCTCTCCTCTTTCCTGCTCTGCACCAGGGTCGGCTGCGAGCGCTAGTTGAAGCGGCTGTTCCAAACTTGAATCACGTTCCCCTGCCTCCGAGATTTTAGCGGCGTCTGTTGCGATCCCGGAGGCAGGACCCGCGGTCAAGCCATTGGTCGAGTGCGCATTAGCCTGGTAATTGTCACTTCGTCCGCAGCATGAAGTAGGGTCGCCAGCGAGCGCCATCTCTTCGCGACTATCCTGAACTACAAGAACCTCAGCTCCATCGGGAAAACTAGTGACGCGGCAGGCATCTAGTAAACGAGGCATTGGCCTCTTGAACAGATCGTGGTTTTGGCACGTAAAACCTTATGATTTATCTTTCTTTTAAAGAAAAATCTCTCAAACTTTGGCAGGAGCGAGTTTCGTACCTACGACTCCAAGCTCAGAAGCCCAGTGTCTTAGCCGCTGTGCTAAACTCTTTGTTAGCAGGCCTGTGTGCTGTGCTTTAAACGTCATGCTACTTGAACCAATATTTCCATTGGGAAGCCTGGCGTGATGAAAGCGGTGACGCCAGAACTACTGCGGCTTACTCGGGAGCGTCCTCATTACATTCCATGGCAGTCAACTAAGGTAGCATGAAGCCACGGTTCGAAGTGCATTGGCCTAGCAGGCGTTGGCCAAACGTCTGAACGCGCTCGCTTGGCCGCGAGGCGATCACAACTCGAAAGATCGCTCAACGGTGTTCAACTGAACATTATTGTTTTTGCATTCGCCACTCATACTTAGTGCTTAGGTGCACCCGAATTTTATTCTTCTGCAAGTTTTGTTCTCATAATCAGCGTTCTCTGTGAGTAATTGGCCTAGGTAAACGTACTTCTGCACGGACAATAGAAGCTGACTCGCGATGATGAATTCTTCTTCGCTTGCCAGAGTATTCATATATTTTCCTCATCTACATATTACTCTTGTACCCTTCTTTTTACTTGGCTGGAGTCAAAGCTCAAATCTGCAAAAGCAGGGGCTGCTCTTAAAGACTCGCACTTTTCCTGCACCGTCCTTGTATCTTAACATCTACCCCGATGCGTTCACACCGAGCTGCAAAACATACCACGCGCCAATCGCAGATCTCGAACACGTTATCTGGGCATGATCCGCAGTACCATACACCATCAAAGACAGCACCAATCCTACATTCAAGATTACCATGACCGAACAGTGGGAGGCCATGCTGCTCAGCGAATGGCGAGAGGATCAAATCTAGGTAGTCCGGCTGGCCGACGCCGCCAAGACTCAACGTCTGGTCGCCGCCTGAGGAAGGGTTGCCTTGGTGGGTCTATAGTCTCCCGATCCCCCGCCTGCCTTGACCCCAGAAAGGACTTCGAATAAAGCTTTCTCTATCTGTCTCTCTTAGTCCTAAGCCTCGACAGGTTGAATACTTCTAAGCATGCAGTGAATAGCATTGGAGAGATTCTGTTCCGTTACCTGACCCTTTTCTTCACAGATAGTTTTCAGCTTTTCCTGTGGAGAACTAGAATAGCTGTGGAGTCGTTGCAGATATTTCCCAAGATATTCACGAATGCCTCCTGTACTACTTGATTACGCAATGCCTACATAGTTACTGGTATCTGTGTTGAATCAAATGCATTTTTATAATGTATGAAAGCCATATAGAGCGGCTGATTTAAGTTCGCAGATTATTCAAACACGTGATTGATGAGACATGGATGTGATCCATTGTGTAGTATCGTTTCCTGAAGCCAGCCTCTGTGATGATTGAAGTCAAGTGTTCAGACTATTCTATTGGAAATTATCGTGGCGAATATTTTACACAATGCCGAAAACAAGCTAATGGGCCTTTAATTCTTCAACTCTTTAAGTCTCCCTTCTTTGCATTAGTACAACGTTGGCATTCTTCCAGCTCTCTGGTATACTCGAAGTCGAAAGTCATTGCGTATAAAAGGCCGCAAGCTTTTCAAGCATACTATTTCTTCCATTTTTGATTAAATCGACTGTTATTACATCTTCTCCTGTCGCTTTTCTCCGAGACATATATTGCAAGGTCCTTCTAACTTCATCACTAGTAAAAGAAGGAGTCTCTGTATCCACTTCATTACTATTTCCAATGAAGGTTGCGTGGCTGCTCTGGGTAGCGTATAGGTCAGCACAAAATTGTTCTGCTGTTTTGCTACATCATCGAAATTGCGGATGATATTACCCTGCTTATCTTTCACTGGATACATCTTGCCCTGTCATATACGAAGTGTTCGTTTCACTGATTTCAGGCTGCGGCTATTTTTTACGGCTCCCTCAATCTTTCCGATTGGATTGGAAAAACTTTAATAAAAGTCCTGCAATAAATGTCTATAAATTTGAATATTGCTCACTTTCTTCTTGATTGTCTGCTTTAACAGTTCATCGAATTCAATCTCTTTCTTTAATATAGGTGCTTTGTTACTCGAGACAGCTTACATACTGGTTGCCTTGGTGCCTTACTTTCCACTTCACTTACTGCTTCTGAATTCAGCCTAGTTACGGTTCCATTCGTTACCTAAAGGCGATCTTGAATGTCCTGTTCTAAAGCAGCATATTTGTTGGCGAGCGCCAGCCTGAATTCATCTACTGTTACCTTTACTGTGTCTAGCTAGGCCTGTTTGTTCTTGAATGATTTTTTTTCTTTTTCTCTACTGAAATTGAGAGAAATCTTGGACCTCACTAGCCCGCGTCATGTATATTCACATAAATATTAGTCAGACGCGCTCTATGCGCGCTATTCGCGGCGGCGCAGTTATATGGCGCAACGGGTCCAGAGGGCGGCCGGAGATAGGAGCCAGGCTGCTTACAAGCCTAACACAGGCCTCATACATGACGTGTTTCGGTGCCAGCAACACGCTGTGTTGTTGTATTGGTTGAATGCTAATCGCATTGACGTCAACTTTCAGTGGGAGATGCGTTCTGCCGGACGTTTTTCTATATAAGTCTGACTGGCTCATTGTAATCTGCATGGAAGGAAAACTAAGAGTGGTACATCTTTCAACCAGATTTGTTTGCAAAATTAGCCCGTAATGTAAAAATATTGCTCTGCCAAGAAACTTGTTTAGCGTTTTCCGTTAACGATGTAGTATTTCTGGCAGCAATTATGGCTCTTCAACAAATGGCATCAATGTTCATTACGTATACTGCACCTCATTATAGACATCTGAATTACAATATGGTCGCTTACGCTGTGAATAGATCTTCAGTACTAAACAAGAAGAAAAGCAAAATAGAACATCCGTTGCGACGTTAGTTTAAAGTTCACGTACTTGATACTAGTGGCTTCAATAATGGTGACTGTTATTTCGCGACAACGGTTGATTAGATATCCATATATATGTGATTATTTGGCGTGCGTATGAAATCGGAGACTCGGCGTGGCAAGTTTCAAGAATCGGTACCTCGAAGAAAGAGCAACGCACAAAAGGGAACGTGCATTTCACCGCGAATTTTAGTCAGTCTTATTTACGCACCAACTGTCATTGCTGGACAGTGCAGTTACCTTGGCAGGACGGGCCATGTGCCATGATGGCGTAATTGGGTACGTGCCAAGAAACCTCAAGGTAATCCAAAATATTTGCAATGCCTCACTACGGCGTGCCTCGCAATGCGATCATGGCTTTGGTACGTCAATCCTCAGAATTTTTTTTAACTAATTGGTCGCGAGCCCCGGCAAAGCATAGTGACATCGCGCGCTTAAAATAAACTCCCCGTTTCATGCAAGAAAATGACTTTCACTGCAATTTGTACTCACTATAAAAAGAATCGGCAAACGTTGGTTCGCTCGTGAGCGGTTGTGTTATTGACCTAAATGAAACGCATTATCCTTTACATTCGCTGAGTCTGATATGTGAGAGGCCATTATTTAGGATCTCAGAAATTGCTCGAGAAATTCTGTGCCGTTTAGCTGTGCTAAAGCTAATCTAGAACCACAGGCAATGTTGAATGACGGAGCTACATCTTTTTCGGGCAACTCCACGTGTTATGGCACACTCCGTGCTTCCCGCACCATTGTACGCATAGTCGGCAAGATAGAGTGTAAGTTTTCAAGTAACTGTACGTATCGGAAAGACTTCTTCTGGCACCTTCTACCGCGCCTTCCACGGCCTCCTGGCTTACATGCAAGAGGAGTAGTATTCAGTGTGGCGATGTCCGGACAAGAAAAAACTTGGTGGACTTTTAAGCTTCGCCTTTAAGAGGAAGCTTTAGCTCAGGTGCTCCTACCTAAATACATGTAAAAGGAGAATTAGTTTTTCTCTGCAACCACTGCACCAAACTTGACGAGGTTAGTTGCATTTCAAAAAAAAAACTTAAAATCCAGTGACTATTGGTTTCCAATTTTCGATTTAGGTTGTTCTTTATTTAATAAAATTGGCAAAAATAGCAAATTTTCAGAAAATAAAGCTATCAATTTTACAGCTCTGTAACTCAGCAATAAAAATGATATCACCATTCTGGGAACTACATCTAATAGTACATCTAAAGCGGACAAAATTGATATGTTACACATGAATCTTGAAAAATTTCAAAATATGAAAATAAAGCTTTTGCAGACCCCTTGTACATAAAGTAACGGATTCACGTAAGATGCACATTCACATACAGAATTTGCCCGATTTGAATGACCTAATGGATGACGTTTACTGAACCGCGATATCTGTTCTTGACGGAGAGCTATTAACGTGTAAGCTTCGCGCTTCTATTTTTTTTTTTGAGCTTTCGAACTGCTGAAAATACTTTTATCGAAATTCAGGCCCTAAATCGAAATTCAGCTTGCAACAGTCACTATAATGTATCTTTCTCTCTCAAATGCAAAAAAAAATTATAAAATCGGTCGAGGAGAGATCTCAGAAGAGCATTTGCGTTCTACATATATTTGAATAGGCAGCGTCGGAGTTTGGATTCCTCTTAAAGGGATCGAGACACCAAATCTTTAGGCTATGAAATGTCTGTTGTAGGCAGCTTCTGTATGCGAGGGCACCCACAACGAGGTATTCGACGCTGCAAATATTTCAAAATAATTTTAATTCATCTCCAAAAGTCATTAAAAGCTCCTTCTCGTGGTCGAGATCCATCGCTAGCGCGGCTGTTGTGACGTCACAGCGGAGGAACGAAAATATTGACGTCATAGCACAGTAGCACAAAAACGTGACGTATGATGAGTAGCGATGAAATGCCGATTACCGAGCCTGCTGAACCGAGCAACCAAGCATAGCCTCCACTATGACCAAGCTACAGGCATATAGAAATTCTTTCTTAAAGGGAAGCTGAAGAGTTTTCCAGAAAAAATGCGTAATGACGTACGTAATGGTTTTCAACCTTCCGAATCCGAATATCACATCGAAATTGAGCGAAAGAAAGCGCAAACAGGTTTTATTTCGACGAAATGTGCAGCAGCAGACTCGGGCAGCTCGCGCGCCTCGTTTCCGCCTGTGATTGGTCGGGCGCCTCGTGACGTCAACATTGGGGTTCGTCTGGACCAAAACATCAAAGGAGACACGCTGGAAGCAGCAGACCCATCACTGTTTTCGTAAACGGAAATGAGGTTCCCAAGGTGGAGGAAATAAGAATTCTGGGCATGCATATCCAGAGAAATGGATGCAACCTCACGACAATCAAAAGCTAGAAGGATACGCGGCGCAGGTCACGGGGATATTGAGGAGAATTTCACTCAAAGGCAGGGGCCTCAAAGAGAACAGCCTCCTCAGACTCATGCAAGCCTTCATTACCAGCCGTATAGCATATGCCACACCGTATCTTGTGTTTAGACGAGAAGAAAAGGATGAAATAGATGCAATCATAAGGAAGAGCATTAAGAGAGCCCTAGGGCTCCCAGACTCGACCTCGACAGACCTCCTCCTCAAAATGGGGGTACACAACACGCTAGTTGAACTCACTGAGGCAGTACGAGTGTCTCAGTTGGAAAGATTAAGCCAGTCTAAAACAGGGAGAAAAATCATGGAATGGGTAGGAATTCAGTGTGACAGGGGTGCCCCAACTGACAAGAAAGACATTCCGTTGGACGTGCGTAAGCGCTTCCGAATCACCCCCCTACCTAAAGATATGCATCCTATCTACAACAAAGAGAGGAGAGCTCACAGGGCTAAGGCTCTAGTGAATAAACTTAGACACACGGGCGCATAACGTAGCGTACGTGGACGCCGCTTGCGGCAGAGACGGGGCTGCGGTATCGACGGTGGTTGATGGCGACGGGTGCGTTAGGATAGCGTGCTCCACGTGCACGAGGGATGCCTGTACAGCCGAGGAGATTGCAGTAGCGCTCGCTTGTGCGGGTACAAAAGCGGGAGTAATATTATGCGATAACAAATTAGCTATCCGAAATTTTAACAAAGGGAGAATCTCGGAAGAAGCCCTCCACATTCTACTCAAAAATCCTCACAAGAGGGACATAACTTTTATTTGGGTACCGGCCCATGAAGAAGTCCCAGGCGACGAAGCCGCTCACGAGCTTGCCCGAGCACTCTACCACCGGGCAACTCTAGAGCAGCCAGTTCCAGAGATAAAAGATAGCATGATCACGTACAGGGAAATTGTCGATCACTACAAAGCCGAAAGAAGAATCTTTCCGCCTCCGCATCGGTCTCTCTCCCTGGAGGACGCTCGCATTTGGCGACGCCTCCAGGGAAACAATTATACATCACCACATTGGATCTACTTAACACAGACTAGGGACTATAACGACGCCCTCTGCAAAATTTGTAAGCAAAAAAGTACGCTAGACCATATAATATGGGAGTGTGCTGGCTCCCCAGGGGCCAAGGAAAACATTGACAGTAGCGAAGCCTGGGAGGCCTTGCTCCAGAGCGAGGCTGAAGATGACCAGCGTCGAGCAATCCGCCTGGCCGTTGAGGCCGTGAAGACTCACCGTCCTCAACGCGCGGGGACTGCTTCGTCCTCCCCCCCTACCTACGTGTAGGTTAAGAGGCGGGCACCCCAGCTCGATGGAACAATAAAGTTTTCAATCAATCAATCATCGTCCGGACCGGCCGCTGCCGCCACACGTGAAGCACGGTGCAAGGTGGTTTGGCGCTGTGGTTTGGTGAGAGGGTAATGGTAAATTTCGAGAGCTTGCGTTTCTCTGAGGACTTCGGCGTTGGTCCCTACATGTATACGCAGCCGGCCTCTCCATGAAGCAAGTGATGCTGGTAGCAAGCAGTACTTTCGGCGCGAACGAAAGCGAAGTGTTAGCATCTCCTCGTGTTAGAAATGTTCTTTGGTGAGTATGTTTTCTGCAAAGCTGTATTCAGATATCCAGCGAGTTCGTTTCCGGGCAAACAACTTTACTGTTATGTTCCTGCATGCCTTCTCGTGGAACGTAAGGAGGGATGCGATCCTCGGCATTTGTGCACTGCCTCAGAGCTGTCGGCAATCTACACAGACGGTTTACATGCGGGAAAACTTTTCCGGCTCTTTTAGCGCGTGTAAAGGTCTTCATCAGCGCGCCATCCGCCCGCTAATCGTAACCGGAGCCGTAAATGCAGCAAATTCCGTCGGCTACGTGAGACAGCCGCTTTCTCTCTGTGCACGAGGGGGAGTGCAGCGTCCTGGCGTGCGCCGGCTTTCAAACACATGAAAACTTTACACTTGCACTGCATTATGGTAGCTGCATGTTGGCTGTTTCACAACACACGTGCGAATAGAACATTAACGGTGGTTTGCGACTAAACCTGCGTCAAGGGTGGGAGATGAACATGAACAAGGAGCTAGCAATAAATCAAAATCCAGGTTTGGACGAGTGCGTGTATTCATAAGGTCTTCCAAGACGAGTTACCATCCGTCCGCCCGCACCCGTCTCGCCTTTGTGCGTTCGTTGCCCCGACCTTTTTGCGCTGCGTTTAGAAAGCCAGCTAGAAGAAAATCGTTTTCTCACTCATTCACGCCTTATTGATAAACTCTGGTAGTAATCGTCGTCACGGAAGTGGTTAGAGCACAGCAGTGTTGTTCTTGAGCGTTTGAAATTCTTTCGATTCACAGCAGCCTCCGACTTAGCTGCAAGCTTCGTGTCTAGCAGGGAGTAATGGAACATCGCCGCGGCCGATGGTGTTCATGCAACCGTAGGCTGCACAGAACGCCGGCATGATCGGCCCCCCACGTCAATTGATGCTGCGCACGTCAACTACCACTCCACATACACACAAACAAAGGAATGCAGGCTCGAGCGAGGCAGATTATGAGGGCACGCACGAAGAAACAAGCGCTGTCAGGCACGGTCGCGGAGACCGCGAAGGAGCGGAACACCAGTGCTAATGTCACTACGGAGCGGTTTCCGGTCTCCGCTCGCATCGTCAGCGTCAGCAGCAGCGCGCGGCGCTCAACGGGGGGGCGGAGATACAGCCCAATTTTAACCGGCGATTACGTCGTTCCTAAGGGAAAAATCACGCCCAAATTTTACGTGCATGGTTTATAAGGTTCCCGCATCCGTATATGAGCGTCTTATTGAATACGACAGGCCACGGCGGCCGCATTTCGATGGGGGCGAAATGCGAAAACACCCGTGTACTTAGATTTAGGTGCACGTTAAAGAACCCCAGGTGGTCAAAGTTTCCGGAGTCCTCCACTACGGCGTGCCTCATAATCAGAAAGTGGTTTTGGCACGTAAAACCCCATAATTTGTTTTATTTTTATTGAATACGACAGACTCTACAGCTTCCCTTTAATGCAAAGAAGGGGTAAGGCGTGCAGACACGGACACAAGAGGAGAGAAGCGCAGAATACGAACGCCGTACCGCGGCCCGCGAACGGCAAACGGCGTGCGGCGAGTTGCCGTGCTGGTAACGTGGACTGGCCTTGAGTGTAACACTAGCGTGGCCGGCTCCGAAAGGGACCAGGAGATGCGGCGTTCGTGTTGTCCACTTCTGTTGTGTCCGTGTCTGAACGCACAACCCCTTCTTTGCATTATGAATCCTTACCTTATCTTAGCTCAGCTTTCTGTCATTCTAAAGATCCTTTCTCTATGCTACAGGCGTCTAGAACACTGTAACCGAGCTAACCCTGGCCCCTGGCTAACCGAGAAATGCACAGTGCTGTAGCGGAGAGCAGTTGAAGTAGCATCTGCGAGTCGCATAGTTCGGCAGCTCGGAGCGGTCTCTCGTTCGCTTGGCGTTTTTCAACGTGTAAAGGCCTGTCCACGCTACCGGCACGGCAACTCGCCGCACGCCGTTTGTCGTTCGCGGGCCACAGTGCGACGGCCACTTCGCTGGCGAACGGCAGGATTTCCTTGCCGCAGAGAGGCTGGGACTGGGACCCATTCGTCCGGCAGCCGTACGGAGAAGCGGTCAATCAGCGACTGAGGAGTCAGAGGAGTGGTCACTCTGGCACCGACGGCAGCCTCACCGCCACGGATCGTTCGGGGGCGCCGATATTGTTGCCAGGCCTTTTCCGGTTCACTTCAAAGCTAAAGCTGACGGCACTTCGGAATGAATCAGACTCTCACAAGCAGCAATATTTTCTTACCGTTGTTGTCGCTCTTCGCAATAATTATAATCATCGCGATATGCACTACGAGTGGCCAGTTCAACTCTGCTGGCACGAGCAGACGACGCAGCATAGTATTACGTCACTATTTTTTGTGACCCACGTGACCAAACCGTCTTGCGTTTCCTCTCCTACGACGTCATACCATCACCCGGAACCCAGAAACCGAAACCGAAATTGCTCGGTATAATATTGCTATTATTAAATTATTTATCAGGTATATATGAATCCCGCGGTGTGTATCATGCTTCCTGAAGCAGTACGCAACGCTTGAATTGAAGAACACATGAACGAAAATTTTCATGTCTCCACTCCTGTAATAGTGGTATGCGATAACATTCAAATATTTTTTACTGATTCTCGTGCATCCCGGCAACTGAAGCTTATATAACCGTTATTTATATCAGGAAACGCTGGCTGCGGACGCGCTGCCCGAAAAGGCGAGCTTTTCGGTACAAATGCGACATTCTACGTGGTCCCATCCCGGAGGTGGTGCACACCCGCGCCGAAAAATGACATCATTTTCATGTTTATGTTATTGTTTCGCATATTGTTTCGAATATTGTTTCGTTATTGTTTCAATATTTAAGTCTGACAATATTTAATATAAAAGGCATGCGCAGTCGTTTCTTTTTTGTGTGTGTGTGTGACATTCCTTTTCGGGCTGTCATTCTCAAAATTCCTAGGAATAACTTTGTCAAGAATGTAAGGCAAGGTATGAGCAAATTTAGCGACAGAACGGTGTGGCAATATAACTCGGATATACCGCATGTCATATAGCATATGGCGTGGCATATACGTATACCTAAATATACACAGCAATTTTTGGACACAGTCAAGTCCGCCGACGCCGACACGGGATTTTCTGCGACACGTGGCCCTTTAACGCTGTCGTGTCAATACACGGCGTCGGCCGCACCGTGACGTAGAACAATGAATTGTAAAAGCCCGCTGCTGTCGAACTGAAAATTGGATCTGCAAACAACGCTGGAGACCATGACAGCAGTGCGGCGGTGCTCAAAGAAGGTGAGCAAGCACAAGAAATTGAGAGAATCATAGAACTAATAACTGACGGCACATGTTGAACAGTGGACACACGTGTTGTACTATAGGAAACCTTGCCTTCAGACACGACCCGCCTTGCCAAAAAGGCAAAACGTGGGAGTCAATATCACAGAAAGCACGAGGTATTTGTTCAGCCCAAACATGTTGTAAGGAATACGGACACTCCTGGAGAGTTGTTTGTGTTCAGCTTGTCGCTATATACTAGCAGTCGCCACGTGTCTGAACTTCAAGACATATGACCTTTCAATATTTACTGGCGGTCGGCCTGTAACGAGAAATGCGCCTTTGAGAAGTGACCTTTTGCACATCATAAAGGCACCCTGTGTGCTAGCAGTGTGTCGATTACGATACGGCATAGGAGTTGAAACGTTTGCTGTGTACCATCGCACTCAACGTAAGTTGCAACACGAGTCATAGCTTTATTTTTGTGCTTAGCCGCTGCCGCGTTGCCGTACATTCTTAAAAAAAGGGGAGCGAAAAAACCAGGAACCAGCCGCTTTTATCCTTCAGGCCGGTGAGCTCCTGCTTCGCCCGCCGTGGTTGCTCAGTGGCTATGGTGTTGGGCTACTGAGCACGAAGTCGCGGGATCGAATCCTGGCCACGGCGGCCGCATTTCGATGGGAGCGAAATGCGAAAACACCCGTTTAATTAGAGTTAAGTGCACGTTCAAGAACCCCAAGTGGTCGAAATTTCCGGAGTCCTTCACTGCGGCGTGCCTCATCATCAGAAAGTGGTTTTGGTGGGTAAAATCTCATAATTTAATTTAATTAAGTTCTTCCTTCCCATGTCGCGCCCTCTCGCGGCAATCCAATAAGGAGAAACGTTTCTTCCTAGCGCGCGTATCTTGCGTCGCCGCCGCCGTTGACCGGAACATCGGCTACGATAACTTCTTTTCGACGGAAAGTAATGCTAAGTAGCATAACCTGGCGTCTAGACCTTCCATGACAAGCGACCATCAGTGTCAAACCTCTAGATCGAAGGGGAGCTGCGAAACGAGTATAGTTCTGACGCACATCGAGACCGGCCGGTACTCAGGCAGCTCGGCCTAGACGCCGCAAATATCAGAAAGCATTTCTTGTTTTGATGCATGAAATTTGGATGAGGAGAACATCAAGCTATATCAAATACATGCATTTGTGGTCGTTTAGAAGTGCCATCCTCGACGGCCTCGAAGCGAAAGCAAAATACGTTTGCTGGCGCCGTCGCCACGTAGCCGAGTGCTGTGAGCGCATCACCACCGCAAGCTTCGTCTCTAAATCCACAGATGGGTCACACACCCTGCCGCCAGAGCAAGGAGGCGTTCGAGTGCACCATGCAACCAGATATACAGCTACATATGCAGCGTCACTTGCGTGCCGGTTCGTTCGCGCCTCCGCCCGCCAGCGGCGGCTTCTCCGCGATGCATCGTCTAGCGCGCACGACACTGCAGAGACGGGAAGCGCCGACCAAAAATAGGAGATATATCTCATAAAAGGCGAGGAAAAAGCAAACGTTTAAACAAAAAGTATCCAGAAAATAAATTTGAGAAAAAGAACGTTTTTACTGACTTCCATGTGGCAACTTAGCCCATACGTCTGTAAAGAAATGAAGACACTCTATAGATGTCATGTAGATTGACAATTGAAATTGCAAAGTACGAGAAGCCTAATGAAAGGCTAAAGGGTACGAGACAAACGGATATGCCCAGACCGACGGGAGACGAAGCTAATGGGATGGGACGAAATGGGCGCCATTGTGCACTGTTTCGAGTGCTGGGATTCTGGAAAGCTGCTGGGCGCTGTCGAACTCGACCATCGGTACGGAGCGAAACCACCCTCTCTCTACCAGAAAGCACGACTAGCATGACGAAGACGTGACTTTGCAGTAGAGGCGCTCGGAGAGAGGCAGCATACTCCATAGTCGGAGCTATCCTTCCCGGTCCCTTGTGGCGACGGTTACGCTTGCGCCACTGTATTTACGCTATGGTTATAGTAGTTGTAGCCTAATAGACTGTATCGCAACAACCTTCGTTACCAGGACTCTCCTGGAGATGGGTATAACACAACAGAGGCCAGCAGTTAGCCTTCTGACATCGTCAATGGTGAGCGGGGCCAGCCGCGCCAATCGCGGTGGGTAATGTTTAGTTCTCGTATGAAGTAGCACCCTGATATCGCAACGAATAACTTGTATCATAGCTTCCTTGGATGCTATGCTAGTATTTATATTCCGCTTTCATGCAACCTCTATATCTTTACAAATCACACGCAGCTGCCCAACGTGTAGCAGCGAACGACGCCCTCGACGTAGCCGAACACTTTTGGTCTGTGGACAGGAAGGCAAAACATAATTTCGACGGCTTTCTCGAAAACGGTGGCTTCCGCGCCCGGTCAGATTCATCCCTGTACTACATGCCCGGTCTGAAGTCAGGCTGCCGCCAGCCGCCGGCACATCGCGCGCCGGCTCGGACGTAATCGTTTTCTAGCGGCGTACGGACTCCGCGAATAGCAGATTGTTTGCCATTTCTGTATGAAATTAGGCGAAACGTTCAGGCGGTCTCAACAGAACGCATATTGGGAACATCAGCGGTTTTTGAAGCGCTATCCGCTGCGGTTTCGAAGTGAAAGGCTTAGATCGCCGTCGCCACCGTATTGATAATTGAAAGCCGCTAGTCCAAAGCAGTCAATATAATGCAGTTTTATAATAACAGGTCTGTGTGGATTCGGCGTGCCTATCAGGTGGTTATACCCAAGCAATTATTCTGTTGAAATTGATTGCTGAATTACATATAACAGAGAGTCACTCACTGGCGCTGCAATGAAGGTCGAAACATCCTGACCATATAAGAAGGTTGCAAGGCATCTGTAGGCAGCTTGAGCAGGGAACCTGGCCAATGAGTGATGTTTGAGGTCTTTAGCATTTACGATGATACGTAGAACCTTGGGAGTCACCATTCCCAACTGAAAGGCCCTTACAGTGGCCTTAGAGTCTGAATAAATCGTGTCAGGTACATTGCCCGTCAATGCAAGTGCAATTGCAACCTGATCTGCAACGCTGCAACTAGTAGTGCGGATGGTAGCGCAGCTGAGGTCTTTGAAATCACAGTCGATGAGAACAGAGGATAAGGCTTCTTCTTGAGCGTACGAAGCAGCGTCTACGAAGCATATTCAATCCTCGTCGAAGCGGGCACTGGCGAGCAGAACTTTCCCCTGGCTCGTCTTCGCCCATTGTTGTAAGTCGGATGCATATTTCATGGCATCCGGTTTATGGAAATCTTGCGTCTTACGTCGTCTTACATCGTCCAACGACTGTGGGGTTACGTTGCAGCTTGCCAAGTATGGCTCGGTCCGCTGGGGTACCGGAAAGTCTAACAAACTGAGAAAAAATCTGGGCTTAAAGAATTTCTTCGAGCGTGTTGTGGATCCCCAACTTGAGGAGGTCTTCTGTATGCGTTCGGACGGGAAGGCCGAGGGCAAGCTGGAAGACTCTTGTGATTAGGGCATTGATGTTGTTGCGCTCCGACACGAACCAGTTCTGCATAGGCACCGAATACGCGAGGTGGCATAGCACGAAGGCGTGGACAATCCGGATCAGAATGTCCTCCGTGATTTCACAGTACCTGTTGGCGATTCTTCGGATCAGACCAAGGGCGCTTTCGACCTTGGAACAAATGCGTTTGAGGGCGGCTGCATTGGCCTCGTTCGACTCGATAAACCTTCCTAGGACCCCTGACAGTGTCCACCCACAGAACTGGGGAGCCATTACCGGTGAATAACGCAATGTGGCTCTCCGTTGCTGCCTTGCAGGACTGGTGAGAACCGCATCTGGGCCTCTTGCAGAGCGAGATCTGGGATTTAGCGGGCGAGCACCTTAGCGACGTGGGGATAAGATACCGCTTGGTTACATCGATGGCCTCTTGCAAAGCAACCTCGACCTGACCCTCACATCCGCTGGGGCACCACATGGTGAAGTCGTTCCCGTAGATCGTGCAGTTAATGTTCGGGATCTTGTTCAAGTCCTTCGACAGGTTGATCAGGGTCAGGGAGATCACCGCCCCCTGAGGTGTTCCCTTTGTCCCAAGCTGAATTTCGTGGGTCAAAAATTCGTCAATTTTGAGTATGGTGCACCTCGAGGAAAAGAAGGAGCGCACGAAATTGTACGCCCACTTGCCGACGTGAAACTGTCAGGCTCTTGAGAATAAAGGCGTGCGATATGTTGTCACAGGCCTTTTCCAAATCCAAGCCGAGAATTGCCTTAGTGTCGGCGGAGGTGGATCAATGATCTGGTGCTTGCTCAGCCTCATGGCATCCTGAGTCGACAGCCCCGACTGAAAGCCAATAAAGTTGGGTGTATTGCATTTGTTAGACTCGAGGTGGTCAGCGAGGCGGTTAAGCATGGCGTGCTCGGCCATCGGCGTGCTCAGCACACACGACGTCAGGGAGATAACTTTGGATTGTCGATGCTCAGCGCCTTACCTGCCTTGGGCGTGAGTACTGTGTAGGCTGCTTTTCAGCTCTTGGGAATGAGGCCCATGCACCAAATTTCATTCATCTTGCGTGCAATAAACTCTATCGAGTCGTCGTCGAGATGCTTGAACATTTTGTTGATGGCACCTTTCATACTCGGGAAACTGGGATGGCCCGGAACCGTCCGTGGCCGCCAGGTACTTGTCTATGAGCTGCTCCGTGACCACCTCATCTGGAGTTGAGTCCGTGGCCATATGGACAGCTTTCACCAAAGCTCCCTTCTGATTGGACTTGGTGTTTTCATCGTTCCGTAGGCGCCTGAGGAGTCTCCAGCCTTTACCGGTCTTGAGCTGGCCCTCCACCAAGTCGCACAGCTCGTCCCATTGCTGCTTGCATAGCACCTTGCAATGAACCTCTATCGTGTTGTTGATTTCGAAAATTTTCTTGCGTAGTCTTCTGTTATGGCACTTAGTCTTCTATCTCGCGAGCAGTGCCTGCTTGACTTCCAACAGATGCGCGACCTTGCTGTCCATCCTGTCGGCTTCCGGATCGGTTGTCACCTCTTTGGTGGCTCTAGTCATATCCTTTTTTATCTCGTCGCACCAAGAGTCAAGGTCCATATCCACGTTGAGGACGCGCTTGGAGCGGTTGGCTCGAAACAAGTCCCAGTAAGTGAACCTAAAGGTCCTCGTTTTGTTACGGGCAGCCTTGATGAACGCTTTGATGATGCAATGATCGCTACCGAGGTCCATTGTTGTTTGGGTCCACTTGATGTTTTCCGTGTTCTGGACAAAAGTAAGATCCGTAGTCGTATCTCGGCACACGGAGTTCCCTCTCGCGGTCGGAAAGTCTTTATCGGTTACCAGCGTAAGATCTTCCTCCATTGTCGTGTGCCATATGTCTCTACCCTTCTTCGTATTGGTCCGTTAGCTCCACGCCTGATGCTGGGCATTAAAACCTCCCATGACGACTAGAGGTTGACAGCCAGCCAAATGCACGGCCTTCTTGAGAATACCAGCTGCCCTGGTTGTGTGACCGCTGGGTCTACAGTAAACATTGAGTATGAAGATACTGTTTCTTCTGAAGCGCTGCATAGGGGTGTCGAGAAGAAGTTCGGCCATGACGTACTCGACCCCACTGTCCGTGGGACCAAGGCCTCGCTGAAGGCACGTCAACTTTTACTGACCAGAGTAGCGACCCCTCTTCCCTCTTCAGTTGTAGCCACCGTTAGGAAACCGGGGAGCTTGATGGATGATGGTGTGATCGTTTCTTACAAGAACTGACGAGCCTATACCCATGTTGCAACTCATTTTGAAAGCAATAGTACGTGGAAGCAACCAGCGGCGACAGTTCTCTGTGCACGTGTGTCTGCTAGCTGTGCTTGTCTTCTTGTTTGTTTTTCTTGTTATTTTATTAGCTTTTTTTTACTCGTTGCTTCCTCAACAATTTGTCTGTATTTTCCCATCTTTGCACATAGCCTCAACAAATCCTGGTAGTATTTTTGATTACATTAATTTCTGATTCGTTCATCATGTTACTATATTTGCATACCTCGCTGATTTCTAAGCTTTTTGTTTATGCATAGCAAATACTAAAGCTTTAATACAACGGAATAGCTTACGACCGCTACAAGAAATATATTACAGTACAAACTAATAGAATAACATACGCACGCAGAGCGGTAGTCGAAACATTTTTATGCACAAGTCCCCAATGTTGTAACAACCGCACGCGTACTTCTATTTGTCAACGATAAATGGATCTTTAGTACGAGTGCCACGGTGCATCACGTCAAGCAGCGCGTGTGGGAGAGAGCACGTTCCCTTAAGAGTACGTGCGCACGCACCGGTTTCCATTTATTCGCAGTCGACAAGTTCAAATGAGCGGATGATGGTCAACCTTGCCACTAAATTTCCTGTCGCCCTTCTCCCTGCTCTCTCAGCCCTGCTTTGCGGCTCGCCATTCTTCCATGGACAAAATTATTATGATTATTATTATTATTATTATTATTAATATTATTATTGCCATTACCAAAGATGCTCCAAACGAATTCTCGAACGCTACGCACTGTCAAAACAAGTAAAATATGCACTTTTTCATAAAGAATATATTCGACCGTCGCAAAAATTGTGCAAGGAATAACTGATGTCAATGATTCCATATTTTTGGTCTATTTTATAAGTAAAGAAAATATCACATGAACTTCAGGACTATAACAGTTCGAAAGCGGCAAACCAGTGCATGCCGCTTTTATGAAAGACGTAAAGGCATGAGATGAGCAAGTTGAGGACAAACATTGTTAACGAAACTTCGTAATTCAAGAACATTGTTTACATTTCTGTATGTATGCAACAACCAGGAAAAAATATTAATGACGCTGTATTTCCTTCCAATGTATTGCGCAGCAGCACCTTGTAACCAGTTGTGTATTGTGAGTAAATGCACCGAAAGCATAGTCGCAGCGGAGAGCACATACGAAAAGCAGGAGTTACCGCTACAAAATATACACTACAACTACCAAGATACAATGGAATATACAAAATGCGAAGATACAGCTTCATAAAGTGCAGAAAGGTGTGAAAAATGTCAGTGGAAACAAAGTTCACTGCATGTATACACAAAGCTTCGCAACAATACATTTAAATATACGTATAAGCCTCCAATAAATCTGCGTATCTAAGCAAAAGTCACTGTATATAATGCGTCAAACAAGGCAAATAAACATGTTGCGTAACCACAGATTCACAGATCACAGAATACTAAGCCTTGCCCTCCCTCCACTCTCCCCGATGCATCGCGCGCGACAGGAGGCGGCACCCTCTCTCCGCTTTTCTCCCTTGCAGACACAAGACTGAGCCGCCATAATCGGCTCACCCATCCTCCCCACCCCTTAACGCTTTCACTCACACATACAGCATGAGGCGCCCGGTGACTCTGTTATCACCCTTGAACTTCATACGGAACATGACGGCGACTACGACGACAGGAATGCGCCCTGAGTATCGATATAAGTGCCACCGCAATAATATAATAAGAGTATCCGGCAACCGGCATGGCCCATTACTTTCCGCAACAGAAGAAGTAACAAAATCGAACTTTCACCATGCGACAATTCGCTGCGCCACAACAATGTATTTCTTTTTCTTTTGTGGTGCGCGGGCACCGAAATGGAAGAAACGCAAAGGAAAGCACGTTGGCCACAATCGAATGCTTTCTTTGGGCACCTAATGTGGCTATAGAAGGAATGTCGAAGGAAACATGAGCCGCTTGGTCCACGGGAAGCCATATGCATGCTGCTCGTTATCCTACACAGGAGAGAGGAAGGACTTTCGGGAGAGGTTGCGATAACAGCGAAATGAAGGTGATGCCCTCAAGTGAACGCGTTGCAATGAGTCGAGTCCCCACAGTGGTGGCGGTGAGCGACCATTGCTTCTTTTTCTTGTCTACTAGCCAGAAAGCATCCAAAACTTTGCGAGGCCAAAATCCACTCGGCCAGAGAACACATTCGCAGTTCCGGGCTAAAGGCGAAGCACCGATTGCGATAGCAAATTATTAGATAACTGTAAGAAGTAAGGATAGTAGATTTATTGGCCATACAAACTTGTAAATATTCGCTTACTAACTAAATGAACAATGATAGAATATGTAAGCGTGACTCAACGAGGACGTGGGAAGACAGACACAAAGAGACCGCGCTGTCCTTGCGTTTCTGCTTCTTTCTACGTTCTTGCTTTGTCGCGCTTACCCATTATATCATGGATTCAAACCAACTAGCTGGTCAACTTGTTTTAAATAAATTAACCAGCACGGTATCACGCGCGTACAGGTCAACATGAACGCTTCTCGCTCGATGACAGCGGAAACTGACTGTGAAAACGCTGGAATCGTGCTATGAATCGCGGCAGCAGCCACGACCCAACTGACCTCCGTGCATCGTTCGCTTCAACGCGATGGAAACGTCGAAAGTACTGCGCATACAAAGCTACCGGCACTAAGTGCACTCTGCAAAGATCGCAGGTCACTTTGAAGAGGAGGCCCGCGCGGGAGCGCACTTTGGCCACATCGCAGGCTGCTTTCAAGACACACGAGTGCCGGCAACGCGTCCCTGCGGCGTCCCCCAAAGGCGTACCCCAGTCTACTACGGCGTCTGCGATTCGCGTGGCCAACGCCGTAGTATAAATGCCGCAACGTCTCCATTCTGTACGGAGCGGCGGGCGAGGAGGACATCGAGACACCCAGGCAGCCGCAGGACAAGAAAGCCCCTCCTCGCTCGCCTGACTCCCCTCTCCCCTTATCTCGCGTGCAACAGGAGAGGGCACGCATCCGGGCGCATTCCTCGCTCGCGCACGCGAGATTGAACCGTGTTCGCCGGCTCACCCTCACACGCTTTCGCTCATACGGCACCTCACGGCGACGGCTACGCTGACGGCAGAAATGCGCCTGGATTGTCCCTATAATTGCTATCGCAATAAAACGAACGCGCACCGACGTGCGCCGGGCGGTTGTCAGGACAACATGTGAAAAACGCATGACCTCTGGCTGCCTCTGGCAGCCCGCGGGTAGCGATAACAAGAAAGTTGTAGAGGCTCAATGTGTCCTCGCGAATAAAAGTCAAAGTAAAAAAATTAATAAGAACGTAGTTACCTTTGCTGACTTTAGTGTCTTGACATGCTTTGGCGCAGGTGAAGGAAATGTTGATATTCTTTTCAGTGACATGACGGCACAATAGAACCACCACAACGTTTCGTCACATCGGACCGCGCTGCGTGCTTTGCCAACTTGTCTGATTGTGTGCTGATTTGGCTTGTCTCGTTGTGTGGTCTGATGTACATACAACTTTGGAAAAGTCTATTCACATTTGGCGCCAAAGATTTATAAGAAAATTAAACCTACAAAGTTCCGGAATTGAATATCTTAAGCACGCCTTTGAAAAGGTGAATGCACTTATCGCATCAAAAGTTGGTGAGAACTTTATACCCATAAAGTTTCGGAATTTACATACATGTGCTCCGCAATTTCCGCAGCCTCCGCGAGATGCCGCGGCGAGCCCGCTCGACATCAAAACGCCCTTGAAACTTTGTGCTCGGGTGGGGCTCGTTGGGTTATGCAACTCCAAGTGCATGGGCGTTATCACAAAATCCAGCACAAGTTCGCAATGTTCGCGGCGAAATGTCTTTTCGAGCGTGAAAAAGAAATGTAGACAAAATCCAGAATGATTTCCGGCGCCGAGGGTTGTGTTTGTCGGCTGTGCATGACAGCAGTAAAGACTTTCGGGGGGCGAGGGGGGGGGGGCTGGAGTTCCTTAAGCCCCCCCCCTCCCCATTGACTTCGCCCGCGCAGTCTACCTTCCAATGAGCAATGGAACGGTTGAGAGATTCCATCGGCAATAGAAAGCAGCACTCATGGCAAGTGAACAGCACTCCTGGGTGGAAGCATTGCCCATCGTGCTCCCATGCATATGCACGGCATGGAAGGCAGGCATCGGCTGCAGCACTGCCGAACCTCAGTACTGTGTAACATTATTAAATCTGTCCGACGGCGGGATTGGGACACAGGACCACTAGCACAGATGACCGATGTATAAACGATTGCGCCACGGACGAATGCATCGACAGTAGGCATAGAACGTCCATAAGGATTTCTCGCGGCCAAGCCAGCGTGTTGAGACGCTTGTCGCGTTTAAGTTCGGCCACCTCGACCAGCGGAGATGCTGCAATTAGTAAGGATTGTGCGAGTTCGCTGGTTATTCTGTACTTAGAAAAGTATAGATTGGTTTAAAATTTAGGGCAATGCAGGAAGATAAAGCGCCATAAACAAAGCCACAAGAACGTCTGAATTCACAACTCTGAAGATCTGACCAATTCATGTGCTTCACATCATTCCTATGGTGGCTGATCGATCGCAGCGCCAGAGTTCGCTCTGGTACTTAGTATGTGAAAGTCTACGCCAAAAGTGATGACGGGTGCTTCTTCTACAATGTGCGCATAGTTTCTTTTCGCTAGTGCCATTGACCTGGAAGCAAATGCGGCAGGGCTCTCAGCCCCATTCACTACGTGCGATAACGCCGCGCCAGGCCGCAAGAAGAAGCATCGCATGTGAGCTGGATTTCTTTTTCCACGTCGTACACCTTTAATCCGGTTTCTTTACTTATCAACTGATTACACCGCGTGAAGCACTGAACCCACTTAGGGAACCCTTCCCACATGTTTCCCTTGCGTGAAAGTTGGTGGAGCGGTTCGGGTAGCCCACCCAAATTGGGCAAAAGTTCTGCGTAGAAATTTACTAGGCCTGATAGTTCCCTCAGCTGGGTAGCATTACTGAGCTTTGGTGCTTCGTGGATTAATTTCACTTTGTTCGCTGTGGGACTCCAACCACATTGCTCTATTTCGTGCCCCAAGTATTGTACTCTTTTAATAAGGCAAGTCAGTTCTCTCGAATCACGTAAGTTGTGGAAGTATCATGAAATCGAAAAATTGGGATCCACCCGAATGCAGCGCGAAACTACACAGGAAACCGATATGGATTTCTCAAAAAGAACGCTTTGCACTTCAGTAAAAATTCCTCCTGGTCCCGGACTAGGACGATTTTTTTTCTCTACTGCAGAGTTCTTAGAAACCCATAAAGGCTCCTTCGTATGTTTGTGCTAGATTCGGGTGGATGAAAAGTTTTCTTTTTATTATTGTGCTCGTTGTCGAAAAAAGAGACGAATTTCGCCAAGTTTGCTCGGGTGCCATGCTTAGTCAGTGCCTTTAGCACTCCCTCCGTTGGAGCCCGTGGTAAGGCTTCTGCAAGCAATCGGCATGTCGTCTATGCGATTGGCGGTACCAGGTATGCCTTGTAAAACCTCATCCGTGACTGCGTTTAAACATGGCAGGTGCACTCGCAACGCCGTAGGGCAACCGTAGGTACCTAAACAGGCCAATCTGCTTGTTAACCGTTAGTTGTTTCTCGGCATGCTCATCTAACTCCTGCTGTAGGCAAGCTTTAGCCAAGTCTAAAACAGTAAACACGGTTTCTCCAACCCGGAACGCAAAAATTTTCCTCTGGAATTGGCAAGGGATAGTGATCCACCTCGTTCGACTGGTTCAAAGTGAATTTGTAGTCAGCACATATCATTATTTCTTGTCCATTTCTCTTTGGCGAGATAAGCAGCGGCGTTGTCCAAGTGCTCCCTCTCACCTGGTATATGACAGCAGCCTCTTCTAGTTCTACTGATTCTTTTTCTACTTTTTCTCGCAAGGCTTGTGGTACACATCTCGCCTTACAGAATACTGGATTTTCGTTCTCTTTCGTGCGAATTCTACCCTTGTACCCTTTGATAGCACTGTAGCCTGCTTGAAATAAAGCAGCGTGCTGCTCTTTTAATAACTACAGCTTCTTTAGTTTTTATCGGCGCGACTACTAGTACATAAAGCTCAACCTCATGCTACTTGGCCAAAGCATCAGGCAAGTTCACTTTCATCTTTGTGAGTCAGTAACTACCGAGAAACGCCGGCATGCGCGCACCTATTTCATACTTGGAGATGACAAGTGATAGGAGGTCACTTTGCAACAAATGATAGTAGGTGCCTTTGCTTCCCACACCTCACGTCAACTGGTGAAACGCCCTTTGCGTTAGTTGCAATGTCGTTGTACGCACCAAGCTTTACGTCCTCACTGTTGTACGACAGGCCAGGAAAAATATCCTCAAAGCTTTTAACGACATAATTGTTACGGCGGCCTCCGTGTCCAATTCTATTCGCACTTCGTAGCCATTCACGATTACTTTTACTACTATGGGAGGTGAACTACCTGATTTATTCGTTTGGCAAATAGCAAATCTTGCTCTGTTGCCAGCTCTTCTGCAGCGTGCACAACTCGTGTTTTGCACATAATTGCTACATGACCAAATCTAGAACACGTAAAACAGGCACTATTTAAGAATGGACACCTTGTAGGAGCGTCTGTCTACCGCAGCTATAATGTTCCTTGCTTGTTGTCGTTGACTCGTAGATAGATGGCCATTGCCTTGTGATGTGCTGCTTGTCGAGCTTTCAGTGCAGGTGAGTGTTACTGGAACCAGCATTGTAGACCAGGATCTCCTGGGTATCCTCCTATGCCGCTTCCGTGGCGGCGGATACCTTGCAGACACGGTCCCATGTGACCCCGTCGTCGAGCAACGCGAAAAGACTGCGTCGGCTGGTTCCGCTCCGTAGTCCAGCAATTAAACGGTCCGGTAGAGCTTCATGCAGGAAAGTAACAAACAAAAGATGTCACGGCGAGCCTCTTTAATTCCACGAGAAACTGCGTGATGGTTTCACTTGACTCCTGGTTCATTCGGTAGAAGTGGTATCGCTCGGCGACCACAGACCCCTTTCGAGCGTGGTGCTGTCGTAGCAATTTCGTGACATCTTTATACTTGACCTGGGTGGACTTTTTGGCAGCAATGAGGTACGCAACGTCACATAGGCCTTCTGTCATACGACGGTCACGAAGAGTGCAAGCTTCTTCGCGTCGTCTATTTCATTCGCTTTCTTAAACAGCTCGAACCTTTCTAGAAGTAAATAGACGTCGATGTCGCCCGTGTCCGGTCAGAACTGCAACAGTTTTTCTACGGTTGGTGGCCATATCTTCGGTGTTGCTTTATCCTATCTTCGTCGGCAATATTTGGAAGGAAGTCGCAGGTGTCCATAAGCCGTTTATTCCATCTGGCTGCAGTACAACACAAGACATGAGTGAGTGAGCGAGTGAGTGAGTGAGTGAGTGAGTGAGTGAGTGAGTGAGTGAGTGAGTGAGTGAGTGAGTGAGTGAGTGAGTGAGTGAGTGAGTGAGTGAGTGAGTGAGTGAGTGAGTGAGTGAGTGAGTGAGTGAGTGAGTGAGTGACGAAACTATTGCAGATCCGGCGAGGACGCGAACTCGTCGCGCATCCGACTAATCCCACGTCGAGCCCGCCGGACAGCCAGGATTTGCTTCTCTAGAGCAGGGCTACGCAGAAGCGAGTACCACTCCTCCTTGATGAACTTCGGGTATGTCGACCAGCACTCCCAGAGCATCTGTGCTAGAGTGGAGGTCTGCCCGCAGGACGGCCGGCGTCGTCACGATATATGTCGGGGTGAGCCTTGCGGAGAACGGACAGACACGGATATGTGCTGGTCTGTAGCAGTCTAAGCGAAACGGCTTGCGCCCAATTCAACTTGGGGTGAGGGGGTGGAAAGTCCCTTCGAGACATGTAGAAGAATTTAATAACCTCGTTGTGAGTAGCGGGAGCGTCCATGTAGCCGTAGGGGAGTCGGCGCTCCTTACAGACGAAGTGCGGTCAGGGAGGTCAATCGCAGCCCTGTGAGCAGACTCATTGAGGTTCGGGGGAGCACCCTCGAACGGCCCGGCGTGAGCGGGAAGCCAGTGAATCGAATTATGCGTACGAGCATATGGACTCAAGCCGCTAAGAAGAGGAGCAGCTTGCTTGGCGGTGTAACCCTTCTAAAAAGCCCTAACTGCGTTTTGGAATCCTGTAGATCTCGGACCCACGACCATCTAGGAGGGCGAGTGCGATGGCGGCTTACTCGGAGACTCCGGGGTCTGAAGTGAGAATCGAGGCGCTATTGGAAATCTTGCCGCTGGAGTTGACCACAAAAATGGCAAAGGTCTTCCCATCGCAGTACTCCGCGGCGTCGACTAAGCTTGCTCTAATGTCTTGTTGCTTGATCTGTTTGGATCGCTGCTGCCCTGCCCTTGCGTCTGCCCTCGTTGTGGGCGGGATGGACGCTTCGGGGCACAGGGGCCACTTCTAACTAGTCTCGAATGCACCTATGGACCGGGGCACTGAGCATCAAGCTGTTCTTGGATAAATACAGTCATAAGACGGAGCAAAGGCAGGGTAACTCGAGAAATCATTGAAGCTGAAAGGATAAAAAGAGCCGGACGGACATGTGTGATCACACGTGTTTTCCTCTGTGATAGAGAGCTAGCGTTTCTGAGACGCTGATACCGGTTGTATAAGCGATATTTCCGTCTTCGGGCGAATAAAAGTGATGTATGTGAAAAATAAAATTTTTAAAACTTGGTGCTTGTGCTTTTCCTGTGTGTCTGATATTCACTGTCTCGTCCTCTGCGCGCTATTCATTACTATTCAAATCTTACACCAACAAGCCCTAAAAGCTGCGCTGTTAAAGCAACACACTGTCCTGACTTTCCTCAACCTTTAAAATGCATTTCTCTCCCGTTGGCAATCCTTTTTCATCGATTCTCACGATTCATTTTTCAAAAGACGATGACGGCGTCATCGAATGTCCCAAGTTGTTTTAATACGAGAGCCTTAGATGCCTCATGGCTAGAAACTTTCACCGTCCGGCGTTGTGGTACCAAAGTTCAATAGCACAAAAATTAAGGGTTGGATCATCAACCTCTGGTGGGAGTCGAAACCACAACCTCTGATGGGATTTGCACCCACGACGTTTGGTGTTAATCTAAGTGAAGGTAATTAAGGCGCGGGTAATTAAGATAGAGTTAATGAAGGCACATGAACCCACGACCTCTGGTAAGAGTCGAACCCAGGACCTTTGGTGTTAATAAAGGCGAAGTTAATTAAGGCACAGTCTTAAGATAGATTTAATTAGGAAACTCGAACCTACGTAATAAGAAGTAACAACGCATTCAAATGAGATGTCAAGCAATTTCTCGAATGTCTCATGAGCGCGCAGGTTTTCGCCTTTATCCTCTTTAGCGGCATGCGAAAGTGACAATTTTTTTTGTTCAGGCACTCTTATCAAAACGTCAAGTTCATCTACCATGTCTCATTTCTCCAAAATAACAAATTCGTTGAAGGTGAAACTGATTTTGGATGATCTTTTTGCAGAAAAAGCAGAACTTCTTCCAGCGCGCATACTTCGAGGTCTCCTTCAATATCATCTAAGTCAATTCCCGTCGCACGTTGTTATTTCTACGGACGCAACACAAAATTTAGAAAAGTATTTCTTCAATCACCTTAGCTGGTCTTTTGCTCTGGCCATCAGAAAAATTTGGTCTACAAAAATCAAAAGTAATAATTGTGATTGATGCGCTTTGGCTCTGTACTTATTTAAGTGTAATAATTGGTCACACCTGCTGAAAATATTTACAAGTCTTGCCCCGGACAACTTGTCTGAAGTCCGCTTTTTCTGAATCTCTGGACATATTGGAATATTCTTAAATGAATCAGCTGAATTGCTCACACCGTCGTCCCTAAATGGTCCAGTCTTAATTGTTCTTCCTGATTTCTCGTTTATAACAGGAGTAGCTCTAAAAGCCTTTATTTCTAAATTGTAATTAATCCTCCATGCTTTACACAGATGATTTTTGACATCTAAACTTTCGGGGGAACATGAGCAAATGCCTTTCAGTACAATGCGAGTTGAAATTATCAAGCTTTACATTTCAGAGTTCCCCGCCTAAATTTTTACTTTGCTAGATCTGGTTTATACATAACTAACCTCTGCTTGTTTTAATGAACCACAAACTATGCACCATTCCTTTCTTTTTTGCCGCCACTTCTCCTCCCTCCCCAGAATGTTTCTTATAATTCCATATGGTAATCTGGGTCTGGTACTCGCAACAACAAACATTTCATCTTTTCAATTGGTCGATTTGTCGGTGATTACTACTCTGCACTAATTCATTGAAGCGTCCGGAAAGTTACGCTGCTAAGGTACCGACCTTGGGACAATGTATTCTATTTTTACTTTTTTATATGTTTGTGTATAAGCCCTCTCAAAATTTGAGGTTTCATTTAGTTGCCGAATGATTCGTTTTTGAAAATTTGCTTTTACCACTTTTGGTATTTTGTTGTGTGTACTTTTCAATAAGTCTAGTGTGGCCAGTCCCCCTGGTGGGTACGAGGCATGTTTTGAGGCAACAACAGCAACAACAACACTAGTATTGCTCTTCCCAGTGTTGTAGAGATACGCATTCTGCCTATATGTATATCCCTTGTAAATATTCTTCCCCGTAATATTTGGTGGAGCTGAGGGATAGACTCGTCACGATCTGGATCTGGATCTCCGCAGCGGACGTCACGTCTGTTATGCTGCCATGGCTAACGATGCCGCCCTGTTCACTCAAACGGCACCGCAGGCAGTCCTGCCCTACACATTTGAGCCGGGAAACTTCACAGAATATTCTTCGACGTCGACAATCCTACGTCTCGTGCATTCTGGACTTTCTGACTCTTTGTAGAAAAGAGGATAAGAACATCTCCGAGGCAGACAAAGCCGGGCACATTTAAAGGGCATTGCAGACGGTGCATTCAGCCTGCTTCTTTGCAAGAGCTGTGCAACGGTTGAGTCCATGAGGATGGAGTGTCGGCACTTCGAGCAATCTACGAGAAAACATACAGCACGGCGCTTGCCAATATGGCTGCCACTTCCTCCTGCGGCGACCTACCAACGATGCTTTAACCACCAGCACAACCGAGTTTGACGGAAGCCATCCATTGTGAGCTAGAGGCCATAGCTCCAAGTACTAAAGGTCTACAGATGCACGACGGCTTAACCATCTCGCTCATTTAGGCCGTCGTCCGCCAGGAGATTACAAACGTGGACATTCAATTCAGCCTGCCGCTGGCCAGCGTTCCATCCTTACCGCTGCTGTCCATGCTGCTGGTGTCGCACTCAGACCGAATTAAACCCAGCGTTGCAGAAACCCTGCTGGGTAGCGAACATCGCACGACCGGCCTATTATGTTCGTGTACTCTTAAAACGGCCACATTTTCTGCCACTGCCGCAGCCGCTAGTCGTCTTCACTTCGGCCATGTGCTGACCACGGCTTTGAACGTGAACCTCGAACGCTGCCCCCCTCTGCATGAGTCCTACAATGGCGACCTTACGACACGGAGGAACACCACCAGCTATTCGCCCTCGCCGCAATGCCGCAATTAAGTCCCGTTTACTGTCATCTCTACGGTCCCCGTCCTCGTCCCATTCTGTCCAATTCTTGGCAAACTAAACAACGCAGCTCCCGGAAGTGAGGCTGCATTGACAACCCGGACGGCAAAACCTCTGTTGGCACTAGCTCTCAGACCGAACCTAATCGAAGTTGTTGACGGTGTGCCCATTTAGAGCCCTCATTCAAACCGGAGCGAAAGTGTCAGCATAGCGCTCAGATCTTTGTAGTTGTCCACGGAAAATACTGGCACTGGCCGAGCCGCCTGCCGTCAAGGTAGCCACGTGAAATAAAGTACATGAAAGTCCCTATTTTGGTAGTTGCTTGTCACAGTTCAGGTGGATGCCAATTTTTCGCTTTCATATACTTTCTCTACATTTCAGGCTTCCGCCGAACTGATTTGCCATCTACAATGTCCCAGTGCCTCGAGTTGTCGATTAATTCGCCCCCGCTCTGTGATCGGCTAGCCTGCTGGGTAGCTCAAATGCTAGAGCTACCGCCGTGGAATCAGTCCCGGGTTCGAGTCCCCGACCAGGGCTAATTTTTCTTCAACTGCAAGGCTTTCTTTCTCAAAAACCCATATGGGTTTCCTTTGTAGTTTCGTTCTAGGATTCGAGTGGATGCCAATTTCTCCATTTCATGTACTTTTATCCACCTTGCCGGTTTCCGCAGAACTAATTTGCTTTACATTGTCCTTTTTGACTATGTATTCACTTGCTACGTTTGAACGCATGATGGAGTCTACTTTACGCGACTGGAAATGATCCCCATGCCTTTGATAGCGTAATTGTTTTGCCCCTGTGTTCGAGAACCATTTGCACTGGCTCTCCCACATTCTGGACGTCTTTCGACGGGCCAGCCTACAGCTCGATTTCGTCAAATGTCATTTTGGCTGTCGTCAAACAGCAGCACTCGGGTGAATTGTTGGACGCTACCGGGAAAACCCTGACCCTGACAAAATACGCGCATCAGCGAATTTACACTTCCTCATTTGCCTGCTGATATCGGAAGTCTCCTGCGGCTGTGTTTATACTTTCGACGGTTCATTAAAGACTTTGTCGACATCGCCCGTTCTCTCAGCAATCTCCTCAAGGAAATTAGTTTCTGCTGCGGACGCGAACAAGCTGAGACAGTTTCAACGCTTATTGCTTGCCTCGCAAATGGACCCTCTTTGGGTCATTTTGATCCATGCGCATACACGGAAGTTTACACTGGTGGAAGTGTCCATGCCATTGGTACTTTCTTTTCCCAACATCAACGGGACACATACCGCGTAATCACTTACGCTAGCCGCCTTTTCTCAATTAATGGTTTGCCATCGTTTCGGCCATTGCTATGTACCGTCCTTACCTTTCAGCAAACCTTTTTCTGTCGTCACAGATCCCCACAGTTTATCTGGGTCTCTTCGCTGAAAGACACAACGGGCCCTCTTGGACGCCTGGCTTTGCGCGTAATTTTATGATCAAAAACCTATCTTTCTAGATTGTACCATTACTTTCGCTTGCAATGACTCAGGTTCTACGAGGGCGAATCAGAAAGTATTGGCCCCTAATTTTTTAGCCAAAATATGGCAGTAAGTGTAAATCTATAACTGCGACAATATTTATGATTTATCGCAGAGAACTTCATTTGCGAAAATTAGCGCTGGCATGGCGATATTAGTGCTGGCGAGATTCCTCTCACAACGTCACGTTGATTGTATCCCTAAGGTGCTATACGCTTCACTGTTGCTGCATTACGCTTCCCTTTCAATTTTATATTAGTTTGGTGGACGCTGGAGTAGGCCTTTCCCTTCTTTATGCATACACCCCGCTACTTATATTGCTTCACTATGTGTATGACTTACTGTTAAGTTGATACGACGCCATCACTAGTTTCTTCACTGAAGATCATAATTCCCGATTTTTCAGTGCTAAACTTAACGCATAGATCCGTCGCTGCACTGGCACTTATATCCGTAAGTCAATGCAATTTTTTGCATAGTCGTGTATATATTCCGCTATAGGAGAACTGTACCGTGCGCACGCATTAGCCCAGCCAGCTTCTGTTGCAACTTTTGCTGTGTATGAATATAAGATAGATTAAAACCTAATTCATGGTTTTCCAGCCGTCTTTCTATGTTGTTAAAATGAAGCATGGACAACAATTGAGACGGAGGACACCCGTGTATCAGTCCTCGGTGAGAATCCACAACTTCACTGCATTTCCAGCATCCGTATACGATTTGTATTCCGTTGCTCTAATATACCTCGCTGAGCAGCTCCACGAAAACATCGCCTTTTCCCTCGTGCTTCAGAATATCCCATAGAAATTTCCTGTCTAGATTGTCGTAAGCTCCGTTACTTTCTGGCAATGCTATTCATGAATCTCTTCTATGAGCTATTGAAATCTCTATGCACTTTGTGAGTAGAAAGATATCCTCTAAGCGTCAGCCTGGTCTGAAACAGCTTGGCAGTTCCCCTAGTATATAAGTTTTCTCCACCCGCTTCAACAGTTCTAATTTTATGTCTTGCATTGCCATTCTATGTATCAGCGGCATTACTTTAACTGGGCTCTACGAGCTCGGCTTAACTTTATGACATTTGCCCTTGTAGATAAGGTTATTCTGTTTACACTAAACCCAAACGGAATTCTCTACGTCCTACTAACTTGCTCCTGGCATTAGTCAGAAGTGCTTTGGTTTTTGAAAGTAGCAATTTAACTAACTGAATTGAGATTTCATCGGGTCCTGCGGCCATGTTGTAAGAGATAACTTCTTCTTTTTTTCTAGTAAATTCTGTCTACGCTAAATTTTTATCTTTCGGGCTTCTTTGCTTCTGGCGCTGTTTGAGTCTGTACCTCGCTCTTTTTCTTCTCGAAGTTATCCCTAATAACCTTCCTCATGTACCGCAGCGCGTCGTCTCTTTGTAAAGCTCCCCGTCATCCTCCTTTCAAGCCGTTTGTGGACCTTATTGGAGCATGGAGTGCTCCTACATGATTCAAGAATCTTTTCGGTGTGCATTTCCCTTTTTTTTGGCAATGTCATGCACCGAACATTCAATTGCACATTTTGTTTATCATTGCACTAGTTTGCTCCGCACCCTTTTCTTTTCAGGGTACTTGTTCCATCTAAGCAGCACCTCTTCTTCGTGCAGGCTTCTCTAGGATCCCTAGTCGCCTGCTTACGTTCCTCTACAAATTGCTTTATTTCCTTGTTCCACCACTTGCGCGCTTTTCTCTTCCCACTCAAATAATGTTTTAGCCATGTATGACATCCACGAGTTCCTTGTGATCCCGGACTTCTGTAGGAACGGCCTCCAGTTCCTTCTTAACGCTTCTTGCTGTTTCTGATATTTGCTCGGCATTTAGTTTTAAGTATTTTTTTTACTATGGCTTCCTGTCTTGTGTCAGCATCTCTCCCAAAAGTTAAGCTTCTAGCATCGGTGTCTGCCCCAAGAGCTAACCCTGGGAGTTGCAAACAGCGCCACTCATGACATTGACGACGGATGTGGAGCATATTTTGAGCTGCATGGCGTAGCGTAGTGCATCAACTTAAATCCAGGCAACTGCGCAATAAACGCTTGTTTGCTACATCATGTCATCGTCAGTGCCAAATTCGGGGCCTTGGCTATATAATGCGTGCTTTCTTTTTAGAATTTGCTGTTCCTCAGAATAAGCAATATCACCCATACAACCATTCATTCTTTCCTTATTTTCATTTCAATATTGCAATTAACAAAAAAGAACCACGCCGAATATATGAAACCGCTAAGCTATAGGAATGAACGTAAATGAACCTGAAAAAAGATGTTCTCAACTGTTTCTTAATGAATTATTTTACTGAGTATGGCTCAGTAGTGAGGCATGAGCCTTATGGCAACCTTTGTCGGTGACCTCTACTCGAGATTATAAAACTGTACGTGTACGCCTGACCCGTTTCATGCTTACTGACGTAACAACGACGTCACAGCAAAAGAAAGCAGCGTTCAGCGCAGTTCTTTCAACCACCGAAGCACTGTAAGCAAAAAAGGTGCTTAAAGCTGTTCGACTGGAATTAATACTTGACAATTAGGGGCAGACCTATTCTAAGCAACATCTCATTCAAAAGGTTATTAAGCAGCGCTTAGAGCGCAACACTTAAATGTCTTATACAATGAGGCTTAACGAAAAAGAAATCGTAATTAGTTTTTAAAGGGAAAATGTTTTTTTTAGTACTTTAGCTGCGCTTGTGTCATGGAAATTGGTTATGACTGCAAGAAAAAATGGCGGTCATACTTCGCTTCTTTTTTTGCCCCTAAGCCCCAGTGCCAGTACATCCATGGCAAGTCACTGATATAAAATATGTTTATTTTATTCTCGTCCTTTAATGACAATTATATTTCTGCAAATCACTCACTCCCGCCTTTGCCTCCTTTCGAATATAAAATAGTTCCAGTTTTTTATTAAAAAGCAATTAAGGCCCGAAAATTTGCTATCAATATTCACGATGACCAGATGATCCGATGCGGGAGCTTTGACGCCGAGTTTCCACAAGGATGTTGTTTGGGCGTCCGCGTCAAACTGGGCATCCGCGCCAAACTGGGCCTCGGCATGGTTCCCCCAGCGGAACACGACAGTGTCTAGGTTGCTTTAGGAGGAGCGACCCGGGCCGGAAACGCAGCAGAGGAAAGATCCCGCGCTCTGCAGTAGTGAAATCGCACATCTGAATGGGTGTCTATTCTCTCCCATGCAATCTCCTCGCGCGGTAGTAGTGTCCTTTATTTTTGTTGCCGTTGTAGAAGAGTAAATCGCGGACACAGCTCAACTAACATTTCTCTTTGTGTCACCTGTTCATTGAGAGAACTTGTGGGGGCCGGCAAATATTTATATTCAATTAGTTTAGACCTCATACTTAACCCTTTGCTCTATCGACCTTCGCTCATTTTTTTGGTGGTTGCAACACTTGGTGTCTAGCGCCGAAACCGACACGAGGTTTCAGCATCGAAGCTATGTTGCGCTTCTAGCTCGCTACATATCGCTCATTTTATTAAATGCGAAGCAGTTCTTGCCGAACATTTGCCTCTTTGACAGTATATGTCTAGCCGACTACGTCTTGGTGCTCTCATGGTTGTTTCGTTAACTTGGTAGATACCAAAATTATCGTATTGTTCCAACATTATAGCGAGAACAAAAATGACAGGTCATGACATGAGTATCATGATATGTTCGTCATGTAGGTCATGAAGCAGCTGCCTACATCTTGGTGCTGTCATGGTCGTTTCGTTTACTTGGTACGGACAAAAATTGGCATAGTATGAAGAACCTAAATGATAGGTCATGACATGAATGTCATAACATGCGTGTCATGTATGTCATGAAATAGCCGCTTACGTATTGGTATGTACCAAAATTGGCATGATATAACAAGAGCGTATGACAAACAGAAATAATAGGTCATGACATGCGTGTCATGTAGGCCATAAAACAGCCGCCTGCGTCTTTGTGCTCTCATGTTCGTTTAGTTTATTTTGTAAGCTCCCCGCGCTGTTTTCAATAAAATTAATTCCCACAGGACGTGGGATCTGCCCGTTCTTTTTTTTTATTTGATTCAATTTGGCTCCAGGGCGTTACCGTCCCCGACTGATGTTACCTTCAAAACGTGGCATATGGAACCAATGGTTTTATTTAATGCACCGCCAAACTTTCTATTTCGATAGCAATTATATGGACACCCCACGCGCATTTCTACTGTCGGCGTCGTCGTGATGTTCCGTATTAAGTGCAAGCGCGATCACATCGTGGCCACGCAACGTATGCTCTAGGTATGAGTGAAGGCGTGCGAAAGTGGCCCGGCGATGGTGGTTCGGTCTCGCGCGCGCAAGGGAGGAAGGCAGGGAGCAAACGCGCCGTCTTTCATCGTGCGCGACGGACCGGGACAGGACGGGGTTGGGGGCGTTCTACTACTGCGAAGGCTGCGTATTACGCGGCCGAACGCGGCAGTGTGGACACTATCTCGGAAGGGATCGGCGATGGCAACATAGTGCGTCGTGTGTTTATAGCTCCGTGTGAGCTGTGTTCTCGCTGCTTGATTCGCGTTAAAGTAAGAAGCAGCGCGAAGGTCAATTCGCTCGCTGCTGGTACCACGCTTCCTGCTGCCGTCGTTTTGAGAGCTAGTTCCCGCGGTCATAGAGTCAGATGTGTAGGCCACATGTTTGCTTTTGCGCGCGTGACACCATGCTTGTTAATTTACTTTGAAAGCGAGTGTTTACAAGTTTATGTGACTGATAAAACTACTTACTACGTATAAAACTACTTCGATAAAGCTACGTACTTCCTTATTTCTAATAGCTGTCTAATCATTTGCTATCGCAATCGATGATTCGCCCTTGTGGCGATACTGCGACTTTTTGTTTATTAATTATTTGTGTAGTTTCTTCCCATCGATTAAAGATTGGCCTTGTTCTTTGCGACTTTTACCACTTGATTGAATCCCAGGCATCGCGTGGTCAATATTAAATGGTTCGGAAGGAAATCCCACCCAGCTTTTACACTTAAGGCACTCGCCCGCTTATGCAGGTGTATGTCACTGTTGCTTGCCTGAATTCTGTAAATCTCCAAATATAGAACCGCTTTATTTCACAGAGGCAGATGAACGCTTTAAATAGGAACGACCGCCTCCTTGGACTTATCTGATATCAAGAAGAAAGAAAGAAAAAAAGGAAAGAAAGGAAGAAAGCGTGCAAATAGAAAAAGAGACCGCACAGCAAATCTTCAAAGCAGTGCATCGGTCAACAATTCGTGCATGCATCGGTCACCAAACCAGAATAGTTCCGGTTTGTGTCATGGTTTGACCGAGAAGCGCGTGAATGTATTCTTATAGAACATGTTCGAGGGATTTGTTCCTTGAAGACGATAAATGAAATAAAAAAGAACGCATGCAAGAACGGTGCACAAGATGAACAGCTCAGATTCAAAATCAACGTATAATGATGTTCCAGAAAGTGCACTCGGTACCGTATAAAGCGGGTAACAATGCAAATATTGTTCTAAAGTGACATAAAACTTAAGCAGAGTCTCAAGCCTTCACATAGACATTGAGTCCATGTATAACCCGGTAATAAAACGAACACAACTATGTTGTCCTTTCGAGAGCATAAAGACGAAACGAAAAAAACAATGAAATTGCCCCGCACGAAGGGTCAGGGTGCAAGTCGGGACCACTGGGCTGTGACATCTGCCTTAAGAAAAGAAGGTAACTTAAAAACATCAAAGGTAACCACGGTGAGAGCAATCTATTGCTATTATTAGCCCTCAAGCACTAGCTACCGCTTTTTTATTCTAAGCTTAAGACAAAAACGAAGCGAAACGTGTAAATGACGGTAGGCCTGACTCACCTGGCTTAAGCGAGGACCGTGTGAACGCCACGCGACGAGGACATTGTTGTAACAAGAAGCACGTTCGCATGAACGAATGACACGGTAAATTGCGTGTTTCGGCGCTCTTTCTGGTGTGGGCGCTAGCTAAAATACTTTTGCCCCTCTCGTCATGAAGCTTTCGAACAAACGCGCAATCGCAATATTGCGAAACACTAACACAACTTTATGTCCTCTCGAGCGTGTTTTCAATCTGCCGCACGCTTGCTGAGTCAACAGGATACCCTTCTATAGACGGCCGGTTAGGCTACTGTTTGGGTACCGCTTTCATCACCGCTTCGCTGTGTGCCGGTCAAGTGTGGCGAACTCGTACGAGTTGGTGCCTTCCGATCACTTAATCGTAGCGACCCTGCGTAGTGTCGTTCATATGTGTCAACATTTCGCTCGACTGAGCAGCGCTTCCTCATAACCGTGCTTCCAGTACATAAGACAGAGAGACAGAGAGGGACGAGTGAACGAAACGAGAAAAACATAAAGGTTAGGCAGAACTGTAGAGCCTCCTGTCTGGCACTGAAAAAGGGGGTAAGTGGATGTAGAAACTTACGAAGGAAGTAGAGCGAGACAGGAAAAGAGAGCGCACACACGTGATCGCAACACTATGCGTATCACGTCTACGTATGGTTTTCCTTTGTTATGAAGACGAAAAATACAAGCACGTACACAAGCGCATATATAGAGAAAACAGCCGCACATCATTCGTGATGTGCCGTCTGCTTGCCTACAACACAAGGCAAAGAGAGACGAAAAAGAGATGAAAAAAAAGGAGAGATAGACTATTTTGTGGTCAGGTGCGCGCTTATAGAAGACGCCAAATGGGCCTCTTCTATGATCACAGAGAGCCCGATCGATCATACAGAACGAGATATGGCAAGGAAATAAATGTACGGCGCGAAATTCAACACACAGGCGTCTTATTGAAATACAGCTGTTTTAGAAAACACCTGCAATCGCGGTTCACTGGCTGAGACGTTGTGCGTTTGAGCAATAGATGGTCGCGGTTATCTTGCCGGTCACGGCGGGTGCATTCAGGCCGGAACTAAATGCAGAAAGCGTCCCTCGTGCCGCCTGGATGATTTCGGAGTCCAAGCCGTCCAAGTCATACTGAAGCGCCCAGCTGAGGCGTCTTTGGAGGCTAAATTCTAAAAGCTTTTACATTCCTTCAGAAAATAAAAGTAGCGCAAGTACATTTTTGCCGTTGCCATGATGTGCCGTATAAAGTCCATACACGATAACATCGTCACCGCGCGGCGTGCGCTGATGGAAAGAGTGCGAGGCTCAGCTGACGATCGCGGCTCAACCACGCGCGCGCCAGAGAGGAAGACAGGGCGCAAGCGCGCCGTCTTCTGTAGCGCGCGAGACACGGGGGGAGGGGGAGGCTAGGGAGCAGGGGCGTTCTACTCCGGCGGCTGCGCGGCTATGCGGCAGCCGTATCTTGCAAGCGATCTGCGACGTGGACAAAGTGCGCGCCCGTGAGGGGCTCATCTTCGAAGTGATCTGCGTTGTGGACAAAGTAAAACAAACACGAGCCCGTATTTATTTTATTGCTTTATTTTATTTGTTTGCTTTAAAAAATAATAACATTGTCTACACTCAGCGACTTGTCCTATATAATTGGCTGATAAGAGGCGCCGACCGCGCTCAAGCGGAAATAAATTCGATGGGGCCGAGCCGCCAGTGCAGTGAAAATCGATAACTGCATGAAGAGGGTGGTGCCGTCGTCTGCGATTGGTACGTTTTCCCTTACTTAGTTTGCGGTGGCTGGTCGAAAATCGCGGTGGCATGCAACGGTAGGGTATAGAATGCCGCTAAAGAGGATCCTCAGCAAAGAAAAGTTCGCTGAGGGAGGTCGTAAACATACCAAAATTGCTCGAAAACGTTACACGGCCACGCAAAATGTTTTTTTTTTGTACACAAATAAACCTATGCTCTCCGGCAGGTGCGAGTAGCCAGTGCCTGAGCGATCGGCGGCAGCCATCTTTTATTCCATTCAGAACGGGGCAACTTACGGCTATTCAGGGAAAAATTGTTTTGTTCTGCATATTAATACAACTTTTACGCGTACACGTAACTTTGACGCGGTTAGTTTTCACGGTTTTGTAACGTCGCGTGACAGGCAGGTGAAGTGGGTGCACCCCCAAAAACTTTTGACCCATAGCAGAGGGCTAATGGCGAAAAGGCGTCGAACTAGAAACGACTAATTTTCTTTTGTTCAGTACAGTCGTGCGTAATCAGAATGTACACGTCATATCAGATGCGGAGCTATCGCGGTTAGCGTGACGTCGCGTGAGTAACAGGCGAAGTGGGGGTCGCCCAAAATGTTTTTGACCAATCGCGGAGGGACGATTGCAGAATTGGAATGGAAAAGTTTGGAATATATATATTTGCGTTATAGCGCCCCATCTGCACTTACGACCACAGCAGTGCTCCTTTTGGCAGTGCCTTCCTTGTTTTTATGCGTAGCATTTGACGTCGAACGCCAATTAGCGTATTTCATAAAACGGCAGCGTTATTGAATATCTGACCAAGGAGGCTGCATGGATGAAGTACATACGCCTGTCTTTTTAAACACATTGCCTTGGTCAGTGACCGTAATTACTTCATTATTCAAATGGTATGGCTCGGATTTAGGCAGCGAACGCTTTTTTATTCGTACGTTTGCTTTTCACGCCCCCTCAGGCGTTTCCTTTCAAATTGGTGGAACGGTTTAGGTTTCAGACTAAGGCGCCTTAGAAGGTCAAACAAATTCATTTATTGGGCGTATTGCCGAGTACTCAACCAAAATATTCTCTTTTCCTGCGCTTTGAAAAGGGCGCTCACTTTTACGACTGCCTGGAAATGTAAATTTAATGCAAACCAATGTCGGGGCAGGAAGAGCTAGTGAACGCGACTGCCAAATTCACGAAATGTTGATAGGTAAAACGTTTATAGTGAAGGCATCTTCTTTCTTGCGTTAAACGACCGCTGCATTCTTTTTCTCTGATATTGCGAGAAAATAGTTGACTAATACAGTTCAACATGCCTTCCTTTTTAGTTCCCGTTTAAATAATCATTTTTCGCTAAGAAATGACGATACGGTATTTTGAAGGAAGTAAGGAGCTAACCCAGACATTCTGAAAGCTTCTCGTGTGCTAAAAGTGTGCATTAGAAAGAAATGCTTTGAAATTCGGGACTGACACTGACATTCCGGTGATGAGGTTTCTACGCGGAAAAATAAAAAAATGGGAAGGCAAGCCTGGCCTTTATTATCTTCAGCAATAATTACTGTTCTCAGTGAATATAAATAAAATATAGAGTTAAGAAAGGATAAAGCTCTAAAGGTAACAGCAAAGAGCCGTTTCGGGACAACTTACACGTCATGGTTGATGTGATACCTTCAATAATTATTAACTTTAGAAGTTTGCCTAATACGTCCCATCAAGCTCTTCTTTTCTACGAATAGGTCGATACGCTGCAAAGATATCGGGCTGCGTTCTCCGATATCGGACGCATGGAAGTAATGTTGCCTTGAACTAGGTGCTCCCTACAACTGTGCAGCGAACTGCCGCTTTAATACAACGATCGCAGTAGTCTCACGAAAGAAAAAAAAAATCTGCAGATTCCATGCGCGATGGTTAGTCGATTTAAGCGAAATTTCCTTGGTTTTGGTAACAAATGTCGCTCATGCTTAGAGACCATTTGCAAGTAGCAGCTACACGTCCCAGTCGGATACAACTTTCCTCGAAATCACCTCGCTCAACTTCTTGCGCGCAATCATGAACGCACCACGCATGACGACGAGGGAACGACGACGATGCAATCACTACGACAAATTGACGGCGATGGAACGAGCGTGACGGCATGACGACACCCGCCGTGGTTGTTTAGCGGCTCTGGTGTTGGGCCGCTAAGCACGAGGTAGCGGGATCGAATCCCGGCGACGGCGGCCACTTTTCGATGGGGGCGAAATACGAAAACACCCGTGTACTTAGATTTAGGTGCACATTGAAGAAGCCCTGGTGATCAAAATTATTCCGGTGTGCCCCACTACGGCGTGCCTCATAAACAAATCGTGGTTTTGGCGCATGAAACCCCATAACTTAATTTTTAATTAAAGTATGACAACGACTGCATGAGAACGATGCAAGATTGACAACGGCATGACGACGATGGAATAACGACGATTGATTGATGACGATGAAAAAACGATGATGGTCTGACGGCGCCGGCTCGAAGATGGCGATGTGATTGCTACAATATGACAGCACAGTGACAGCAAAAAAAAAAGGGCGAAGAAGGAAAGACGGAGAAAGGTGCCGGTGAAATGACAACGAAGAAGTGATGGCAATAGCACAAACACGATAAAATGGCGGCACCGGCAAGACAAAAACCGCGTGCTCGTGCTCGAGCTCACGACTGCGCTTGCGTACATCAGCAGGTGCCGAGGGCTACCTCAATTAGCATTACATCCCGTGTTTGATTTCGCTATTTCCGGTCCCGGTAAAGGGTGCAGCCAATCGACAGCAGGAACCACAAATTTTACAAAGACCACTGCGTGACGACGAAGCTACATTCAATATAAGCCGCGCATTCGGCAAGACAGCATCAGCAGTCGGAAGAGGAGAAGGAGGGTGGCTTCACTTCATTTTAAAGGCAAGCGTAGTGCAAATCGAAGCCAGAAATTCCGTCAGGAACCTCATCGCCGAGATATTGTCTGAACATAAACTCTTCTTCTTTTTGACTTCATTTCGTCGATGATGGAACCTTTCATGCCGGTTATACTGCACAAGATAGAGAGAGAGAGATAATTTAATTGAAAGAAGGCAGAGAGGTCGGCCTGAGCTAAGGTGCTCTTGCCTGCTACTCTGCACGGGGAAGGGGGAACGGGGACATAAAGATGTGATGAGGCATGATGATGACATAGGAAGAAGGATGCGCAAAGGTGAAAGCAAGTTCAGCACTCTGATGATAAACACTCACAAATATCATCGATGCATAGATGTCAGATTCGCAGAACATGGATGCAGTGTTTGTCATACGTGCCCGCGCACCAGCGGAACATAGATATTTGCACGCACTTCAGATCTTTTTCTTGTGGGCCGGCCTTGAAACTGTAGTTTTCAGTTCCTCGAAAATGTTGAGCAAGAGGGACACAAAGTGATCGGCTCATTTTATACCTCGGAAATGTCTGTGTTCCTGCGCACAATAATCTTTTTGGCGAGGACATTACCTCGCTCTTTCAAGCACATCTCATTGAACCTGGCGGAAAGGCAGTGACTGACAAAGACATTCGATTATAGGAAAAGTTAGTAGGGGCTTAAGCAGCTATGGTGAATTCGTCAGAATACCACATTTTTGTTCGCACTGGGAATTCGCACGCTTGCGGAAATTCTCTCACACATTTAGCAATCGTAGAGCGGCTGGAGATTAAAATATACATAACTAGACCACGACTAGGCCTATTGGCCAAATGACGCTGAATAGCATACAACCCTAAACCCTCTTCCTATTCTCGAAACTTTTTCCCGTAGCTTCAGATAGACCGACTGAGCAGGCTGCTGACAAATAGAGATAGGCGCTTAAGATACAAAAGGCAATACGGCCGTCATTCGCTACCGAAACTAAGTACGTTTCTTCAAAGGGCTTTATTGATGAAGATTTCACGCATGGCAATTCATCTAATCCATGATGCGTCTACGGCGGTGTGGTATGATATTCAACAGATGTAACAAAAGATCAATAAATTAAATTATGGGGTTTTACGTGCCAAAACCACTTTCTGATTATGAGGCACGCCGTATTGGGGGACTCAGGAAATTTCGACCACCTGGGCTTCTTTAACGTGCACCTAAATCTAAGTACACGGGTGTTTTCGCATTTCGCCCCCATCGAAATGCGGCCGCCGTGGCCGGGATTCGATTCCGCGACCTCGTGCTCAACAGCCTAACACCATAGCCACTGAGCAGCCACGGCGGTTATATGCCACCATTGTCGACTCACAGATTTGCTGGCGCAATTCGGTATACATCCTTACACTTTCGTTAATATAAGCATTACTTAGATGCACGAAATTAAACAAGAGCCGAGATGTGTCAACCATGAAATGAAGCTGAAAATATTGTATAGTGAAAATAACTGTGAAATAACCTGGTGCTCAGCAGCCCAACACCATAGCCACTCAGCAAACACGGCGGGTAATAAAGACCATTGAACACATGCCTCGTGCGCGGCGTTTTGTCAGAGACGACACCTTTTATCTACTGTCTAGACACGCCGTTCGCAGCATAAAATTCAGCTCTGTATTGCATGAAGCATTGTACGGCCATATTGTACACTCTATTAGTTGATCTCGTATCGGTATATAGAGTGTCCTACGTAATTTCAGCCAAACTTTAAAATATGCAGGCGCAACGTAGCTGGGCAGAAATGAGGTAATGTCGGTTTTCGTTGCTTCGAGATACTCTGATTATTTTTTGCACTCCGCCTAATTACATAAATAGTCTTAAATTTTTAATCAACTTCTCAAGTATTACTATTGCATGAAAAGCGTCAATGAGAAAATTGTAGAGCAACAAGAAAAACTCCCGATACAACTTTCTGCTGCTCAATACGTGCTACATAAAAGTGTTTCTGCAAACATGAGAGAAGGCGCGAATACACGCTAAGTACTTCAAGCGGCAACTCGCGCGGCAATTTTTCGTGTATTCGCGGACCGCTTTCCTGTCTGTGAAAACTTTTCTCTAGCAGGTATTGAGCAACAGAAAGCTGTACCGGGAGTCTTTTTTTTTTTGTTACTCTACAATATTGTCATTGACGCTGTTTATGTAATAATAATATTTATTATTATTACATAACTATTACTAATGATGTAATCAGGCGGAATGCAAAAAAAATAATCTGACCATGTCTAAGTGACGGCAAAGAACGTTACCTTGGTTTTGTCCAGCTCAGTGGAATTTGTACATATTTAAAGTTCGGCTCAAGTTACGTGTGACAACCGGTATATAAGCGAGTACCGGTGGCAGCGGCGCCCTGTGTTGAGCGCACATGCCAAGCGTTTGTAAGAAGTGTTTATCGTCTCGTAATCTACCACTATAGCATTTGCCAAGATGATTGAGCACTCGTAGCTCTGTCCAGACGCTAATGTCACATGCTACCGTTTGGCTTGCTGCTTTTGACAACATACGTGGCATAGAGACCGAGGCTGAGAGCTGTCTCAGAACTTGAGCACGGGCAAGATATGCATATCACGGGAAGACTGCAGTTTGTTTTTCTTGTTGATTAGTTTATTGTTTCCAAGCGCGCTAGTCGCCCCAAAATTGGTGCTATTGTTTTTGTATTCTACATCGAAGCTGGCGGGCTCTCGCAACCAATCCGTTCCCACGCCTGTTTGGATCCCACCGATGGCATCGGTTGTTGGGAACTCGGCGCTGACGCCCGTGGTTGTACCTGGGTCGCAAGCCCCAAGGGTAGCGTTGGCCTGGCGGCCTGGGGTACAACTGGAAGCATCCGAAGGTCCCGGCAAAGCATGAGTCGACTGGTAACAACAAAACAACTTGTTTATTTTAACATCGCAAAGAGTTGGCGGTCAGGTTGACCGAAGTAGAGAGACGGGAGAGCCCTTTACTCAACAGAAGAAATCGGAGCCCTCCCTTTTGGCGTCCGGGGGCAGCTGTTTTTATACTCTCGCAGTTGAGGGCAAGAAGGAACCCCTCAATAGACGAGCACGTGATTGTACAATGGGCTAATGGTGACGCACACTGTCGTAGCGCCGCCGGTCGGGCACAAAGAGTGGGAGGAGAGGCTGACCCCCTGCTGTCGCATCGCCGCCGTTCGGGCACAATGGCACATACACTCACACACGCACATGAAGACACGTGGCATCGGAACATGCCTGGAAACGCCTGGAAACGCCTGGCGGGGAGCGTTGCGGCGACGCCGAACGGGCCAAAATGTCTGCCGCCCCGCCGCAGTCGCGCCGGCAAAACCGCGCGTCGCAGGCGAAACGCAACAGACCGCCCCGCCGGGGGAAGGAGATCCCGATGGACAGGGGACTGCATCCGCTGTCCGGAGGGATGTCGCTCGATGATGCTCATAACCGAAGTCGGGCGTCCCTCGACGTTTCTTGAGCGCAGCGCACAAAGAAGGCCTCGTTCTCTCGTTCAGGTTCGCACGGGACACTGCAAAGTGACTTCGGGAGAGTTCACATTTTTGTTCTCGTTCCCGGCAAGCGTTAGAACTACGCTGAAACTCAACCGCTTAGTCAGCAAGCACGGCACAACCCTCACTAAGCCCTGCCAGGCTCTTTCCCCTTTTTATACCACTGCCTAGTTCCTTACAGTAGCCTAGCATCACTCAGAACGCGTCCACAAATTGGAAAATTGCACTAGAAAGCATATCATCACTTTGAAACACTAAAGAAAAGCAATATGTTAAAAAAAATCCTGCCTCAGGAAGAAAAACATCAGTAACAAACAATTTTGAGGCTGATTCCTACGTTAGGGGCTTCGACTTAAGCCATCGGCGTTACCGTTGAGACTCCCCTTTTTGTAACGCACCTCAAAGGAATATTGTTGTAAAGCGAGGCTCCAGCGCAGGAGGCGGCCATTTTTGGGAGAGATGGTCTGCAGCCATTGGAGAGGGCAGTGATCCGTCTCAATGATAAACCTCGAGCCGGCTAGATAGCATGACAATTTCTGAACGGCCCACACGAGACATGCACACTCTTTCTCGGTGGCGCTATACGCCTGCTCACGACTGGTCAGCTTACGACTAGCATACAGGACGGGGTGTTCTACTTCTCCCTTTTCCCGTTGGCACAGTACAACGCCCATGCCTCGCTCACTAGCATCGCACTGAACAATGAACCCTTTTGTATAGTCTGGCGATCGTAGCACAGGCTGGTTTGTTAGGGCACTCTTTAGGGCGCTAAAAGCTCTTTCCTTTGTCTCGTCCCAGACGACTGTTTGAGGCTCTGACTTTCTTAGAGCATCCGTCAGGGGAGCCGCGATATCAGAGTACCTGGGAATGTACCTCTGATAGTAGCCGGCGACACCTAAGAACGACCGAATATCGGTCTTCGTGCACGGTTGCGGGAAGTCTCGCACAGCGGCCACCTTTATTTCAGAGGGGCGGCGACGACCTCGTCCAATCACGTGACCGAGGTAGACAACCTCGGCCTGTGCTAACTGGCACTTAGGAGCCTTTACTGTCAAGCCCGCTTCGCGCAGGCGGGTTAGCACTGCCCGCAAGTGTGCCATATGCTCAGACCAGGATGCGGAGAATATCGCTACGTCGTCTAGATACGGTAAAGCGAATTCTTGCTGTCCCCGCAACACTTTATCCATGAGGCTTGAAAAGCAGTATGGCGCGTTCTTCAAACCAAAACTCAACACTTTAGGACGGAATGTTCCCATTGGTGAAATGAACGCCGCATACCTACTAGCCTCTTCTGTAAGTGGAACCTGCCAATAACCCCTGACAAGATCTAGGGTGGAAATAAACTGAGCGCTACTAACTTTCTCAAGGCGCTCCTCGATGTTAGGGATCGGATAAATTTGATCCTTAGTGATGGAATTAAGCCTGCGGTAGTCGACGCAAGGACGAGGTTCCTTGCCCGGTACCTCAACTAAAATCAAAGGGGAGGTATAATCACTCTCACCTGCCTCAATAACACCGAGCTGTAGCATTTTCTTTACCTCAGCCTCCATAATATCGCTCTGGCGGGGTGACACCCGATACGCCTTGGATCGTACTGGCTCTGGGGAGGTAAGTTCTATATCATGAGTAAGTACAGAAGTCCTACCAGGCCTCTCAGAGAACAGACCTTGAAACTCTTGTAATAGCTGGTGTAGTTCGGTTTTCTGCTCGGGCGACAGCGGTGCTTTACTGATAAGGTCACTAATGACTTGACCGGTGTCTTCCCTGTTCGTCACTGAGCCTAGTCCCGGAAGCTCGACCGGAAGCTCTTCAGGAACGTTTACCATCATGCACACCACTGCTTCCCTTTGTCTATAAGGTTTGAGCAGATTACAGTGGTAAACTTGCTGTGCTTTCCGCTTTCCTGGCAGACTTACCACGTAGTTAACGTCCGACAGTTTCTGAACAATTCGTGCTGGGCCCTCCCACTGCACGTCTAGTTTGTTGTTTAGCGATGTGCGCAATATCATGACCTCATCGCCCACCTCAAAACGACGGGCCCTGGCTGTCCGATCATAATAAACCTTGGCCCTCTGCTGGGCCTTTGTCATTGCTTCACCTGACAACTCCTGTGCCCTTCTTAAGCGTTCGAGGAGCTTAAGTACGTACTCCACCACGACTGGGTCGTCGCCCCTGCCTTCCCATGATTCTCGAAGCATGCGAAGCGGAGATCGAAGCGAGCGACCGTACACCAGTTCAGCTGGCGAAAACCCCGTAGCCGCATGCGGCGCGGTCCTTAAAGCAAACATCACCCCAGGCAGACACAGCTCCCAGTCAGTTCGATGTTCAAAACACAACGCTCTCAACACGCGCTTCATGACGGAATGGAGCTTCTCAACGGAATTCGACTGTGGGTGGTACACTGAGCTGTGTAGCAGCTTTACCCCACACCTTTCGAGAAAAGTTGTCGTCAAAGCGCTAGTAAACACTGTGCCCTGATCTGATTGGATTTCCGCAGGAAAACCAACTCGCGCAAATATGGACAGTAGTGCATTGACTATCTCAACTGAGCTGAGTTCTTTAAGCGGCACTGCTTCAGGGAACTTTGTCGCTGGGCAGATCACAGTCAAAATGTGTATGTACCCCGTGGCTGTTACCGGCAGAGGTCCCACTGTATCAATAACGAGCCGTCTAAAAGGCTCCGTAATGATAGGTACCAATTTCAACGGCGCCCTCGATTTGTCCCGTGGTTTGCCCACCCGCTGACAGGTGTCACATGACCTCACGAAGTGGTCTGCGTCCCGAAAACACCCTGGCCAATAGTACTCTTGCAAGAGACGGTCCTTAGTTTTCTTAACTCCTAGGTGTCCGGACCACGAACCCCCGTGTGACAAGCGCAACAGATCCTGACGATAGCATTGAGGCACGATCAGCTGATCGAACTCCACTCCTCGGCGGTCTAGATACTTCCGGTACAAGACTCCACCTCTTTCCACAAAACGCGCAGTTTTCCTGGCGATACCTTCTTTGACATTGCAGCGCACGTTTTCCAGGCTGCCATCCTTTTTTTGCTCGGCTATCAAAGCCGACCGGCTGACTTTTAGCAACCTATTAAGTCCGTCTGACGTAGGCGCGATGAGCAAATCAGTAGATAGCTCTTCTAACTTTCCCGCATCGGGATTTTCCTCTCCGGTATCTGGTGCCTTTAACGTTACAGACTCAAGTTTATTCAGTTCGGGCGTGCTCTGAATATCAGCTTGCTGCGCCTCTGACCCTTTTTCGTTGTTTGATAACGTCGGCCCCGCAACTACCGCCTTTGCAGCGAGCTCCCGAACCTTCGATCTGGTTAAGGCCTGAACACTAGCTTCACCAAACAAAAGCCCCTTCTCGCGCAGGAGGTGATCGGACCTGTTTGAAAATAGGTACGGGTACTGGGGGGGCAGCATAGATGACACTGCCGCCTCCGTCTCAAGCGCTCCGAAAGGTCCTTCAATAAGCACTTTTGCTACCGGCAGACACACGCTATGAGCTTCCACGGCTTGCTTGATCCACGCGCACTCGCCCGTGAACATATGGGGTTCTACGTAAGACGGGTGAACTACATCCATCGTAGCTGCGGAATCGCGAAGCACTCGGCACTCTTTCCCGTTCACGAGGAGGTCTCGCATGTAAGGCTCGAGAAGCTTCATGTTCTCGTCAGTGCTGCCTATTGAAAAAAAGCACAACTTTTGGTGCTGTTTCCGGACACTGCGCCGAAAAGTGACCCGGCTTCTGGCACGTATAGCAAACGTGCGCTTGCCTCATCTCGAACCGCTTTCTGCGTTCGGCTTCGGCTGCCGCCGTCGCCTTAGGTTCGGTCGCACTGCTTCCACTCGCATCCGCACTACGCGTGTTCCCCTTTGCTCTCATGGGTGTGAACTTCGGCCTCTCAAACTTCGAGCCAAATTCACCCTTTTGACCGTCCTTAGCTCCGCGAGCCCGACGCGTCACAAACTCCTCGGCTAGCTCAGCGGCTTTAGCCACCGTACAAACGTCTGGCCTATCCAAGACCCAGTATCGCACGTTCTCCGGTAACCGACTATAAAACTGTTCTAGCCCGAAGCACTGCAGAACTTTATCGTGGTCACCAAACGCTTTCTCTTCTTTGAGCCACTCCTGCATGTTTGACATAAGCCTATACGCAAACTCTGTATATGATTCACTTCTGCCTTTCTCATTTTCCCGAAACTTCCGACGGAACGCCTCCGCAGACAGCCGGTACTTTTTTAGCAGACTCGATTTTACTTTGTCGAAATCCTCTGCCTCCTCTCTATCCAAGCGAGCGACTACGTCGGCCGCCTCGCCGGGTAACAAAGTGAGCAAGCGCTGTGGCCACGTTTCCCGAGAGAACCCCTGCTTCTCGCACGTTCGCTCAAAGTTAACCAGGAACAAACCAATGTCCTCTCCAAGCTTAAACGGCCGCATCAGGTCAGTCATTTTGAACAATACGCGTTCTCCTGCACCGTGTGCCTGACTTCCATTACGAGCGCGTTCCATCTCTATCTCGAGACGCTTCATTTCCAACGCGTGTTGACCGTCGCGCTCTTCTTTTTTCTCTTGTTGCTCTCGCTCTTTCTGTTCTTTACGTTCACGCTCTTCTTTTTCTTTCTGTTCTTTACGTTCACGCTCTTCTTTTTCTTTTTGCTCTTTAAGTTCGCGCTCCTGTCTTTTTGCAGTCTCCCTCTCCTCAATGGTCTCAAGGCATTCCGACAGCTCGTCATCCTCAGCCTCTAACTCAAGAATAGCCTTTAGCAGTTCAGGTTTTCTTAGTTTGTCTGAGACATCCAGACCCAACTCTCTTGCAAGCTCCAACAATTTCGGTTTGCGCAACGACTTCAAATCCATGGCTGCTCTGAATGCTGCTTTCTCTACTGCTTACTATTGTCTTGCCGCAAACTAACCCGGCAGCAACGACAACCACAATTACCAGCTCTGTTTCTGACACTAACAAAAGCCTGGCAAAGCCCAGAAGAAGAAAGTCCCGCACTCACCAAACCTCGCAGCCAAGAGTCCAGCGCAGTCGTTCCGCTGCAGGCAACCAGTCATCACACAGGGCTCGTTGCACTGCTCCCGGATCGTCGATGAGCTGCTCAGCATACAGTCAACTGCATATCTTCGCTGCAGGCCTCCGTTGTCGCGATCTCACCGCTGGCAGACAGTTGTTTGGATCCCACCGATGGCATCGGTTGTTGGGAACTCGGCGCTGACGCCCGTGGTTGTACCTGGGTCGCAAGCCCCAAGGGTAGCGTTGGCCTGGCGGCCTGGGGTACAACTGGAAGCATCCGAAGGTCCCGGCAAAGCATGAGTCGACTGGTAACAACAAAACAACTTGTTTATTTTAACATCGCAAAGAGTTGGCGGTCAGGTTGACCGAAGTAGAGAGACGGGAGAGCCCTTTACTCAACAGAAGAAATCGGAGCCCTCCCTTTTGGCGTCCGGGGGCAGCTGTTTTTATACTCTCGCAGTTGAGGGCAAGAAGGAACCCCTCAATAGACGAGCACGTGATTGTACAATGGGCTAATGGTGACGCACACTGTCGTAGCGCCGCCGGTCGGGCACAAAGAGTGGGAGGAGAGGGTGACCCCCTGCTGTCGCATCGCCGCCGTTCGGGCACAATGGCACATACACTCACACACGCACATGAAGACACGTGGCATCGGAACATGCCTGGAAACGCCTGGAAACGCCTGGCGGGGAGCGTTGCGGCGACGCCGAACGGGCCAAAATGTCTGCCGCCCCGCCGCAGTCGCGCCGGCAAAACCGCGCGTCGCAGGCGAAACGCAACACGCCCCACCCTTTCGTATGATACGCTTAAACCGAGCTTCTGTTGCCCCGAATTTTTTTTTTTGTAACTTTGCCGCTCTTCCCATTCCTGCTCGCTCGCTCTTCCTCCTTCCTGTTGGTGCGACAAAAGTTAAGCATAGTCAGACTGCCAGTGTCAATGCGCACAGCACCAACCACTGTGTTTGCACATATGAACACTGGCTCATAATGGCTGATAATGAAAACGATAATGAAAAATTGTCTGATAGAGATGATGATGACGACATAAGCATCGGCAATCTTGCATTTCTGGCAAAGCGTAAAGGGCCAGTGTCGTTCTGGAGAAAACAATAAGGCTGAAACTGAAAGAGAAAGACAGGAATGAAGAGTGAGTGTACTGTAATGTTGAACCATATATATATATATATATATATATACACGGGTGTGCGTGTGTGTGTGTGTGGGTGGGTGGGTGTCGTGACTAATGAAAGCGCGAAACCGTACGGCTGGCCGCAACTTGCGAGCGATTGGTTGCTTCCTTATGTGTACCTTCTCTCGCCACGTAGACACACTTGCTACACCCACTCTATCTCGCGTTGTGGTGAAGCTTCTGTGGCAGAGTACAACGGTTTGTCCCGCAGGCCTAATCCTCGTGGGATGGAACCTTCACTGCTTCTGTTTTGTCGCTGTCGTAAATTTTCCGTCTTGCAGGCGATTGAATGCCACAAGCTGCAACGTAGCTAGGAGACTCCGCGAGAAAAATGAGCTCTTCGCGGGCTTGCGCAAATAGTGAAAAACGCCGTTGCACTTCGATAAACGCACGCGGTAATGACTCTCGCGAGCGCCTTTAGTCGAAAGCCTTGCTTCAACAAGACCGATTCTCACTTTCCCATAAGACAACGGGGCGCAAGCAAACAAACAAAAGAATGGAAGAAAAGCACTTGTTAAACAGCCTTAGGAGTCCCACTCTTTCATTAGACTGCACGGGGAAAAAAACGCTTTAATAAACAATGACTGGAGTGGTTCGAATTGCATTTGCGTGCCCTAAGAGTCAAACAGGAGATCCTGTGAAACATTTGAAATTCAATAATGCTGTTGAAAAGTTAAATCATCATCATCATCATCATCATCATCATCATCATAATCATCATCCTATTTATGTCCACTGCAGAACGAAGGCCTCTTCCTGCGTTCTCAATTTACCCCTATCATGCGCCAACCGATTCCAAGTAGCACCCGCAAATTTCCTAATTTCGACGCACCAACTAGCCTTTTGCCGTCCTCTACTGCGCTTCCCTTCCCTTGGTACCCACTCTGTCACCCTAATGATCCAACGGTAATCTAATCTGCGCGTTACATGACCTGCCCAGCACCATTTCTTTCTCTTAATGCCTATTAGAATATCGTATATGCCCGTTTGCTCTCTGATCCAAACTGCTCTCTTTCTGTCTCTTAAAGTTAAGCTTAGCATTCTTCGTTCCATCGCTCTTCGCGTGGTCCTTAACTTGTTCTCAAGCTTCTTTTTCAGTCTCCAAGTCTCTGCGCCATATGTCAGCACTGGTAAAATTCACTTATTGTATACTTTCCTTTTAAATGATAACGGTAAGCTCCCAGTCAGGAGCTCACGATGTCTGCCGTATGTGAACCAACCCATTTTTAGTCTTCTGTCAATTTCTTTTCCATGGTAATGGTTCCCTGTGATTAGTCGACCTAGGTAAAGGTACTCCATCACAGACTGTAGAGGCTGACTTGCGATCTTGAACCCTTGTTCCCTTGCCCGATTATTTATCATTATCTTTGTCTTCTGTATATTAATCTTCAGCCCCACTCTTACACTCTCCCTGTTAAGGTTCTCAATCATTTGTTGTAACTCGTCCTCAGTGTTGCTGAATAGAACGATGTCGTCGGCAAACCGAAGGTTGCTGAGGTATTCGCCGTCGATCCTTACACCTAAACCTACCCAGTTTAATACGCTGAATACTTATTCCAAGCACGCAGTAATCGCAATGGAGAGATTGTGCCTCCTTGTCTGAGCCCTTTCTTTATGGGTGTCTTCCTACTTTTCTTGTGTAGAATCAAGGTGGCTGTGGAATCTCAGTATGTATTTTCCAGGGAATTTACGTAAGCGGTCTGTACTCCTTGATTACGCAATGCCTTTAGGACTGCTGGTATCTCTACTGAAATAAATGGTCTTTCGTAATATACGAAAGCCATATAGAGAGGCTTATTGTACTCTGCGGATTTCTCGATAACCTGATTAATGACATGAATGTGATCCATTGTAGAGTATCCTTTCCTGAAGCCATCCTGCTCCCTTGCTTGACTAAAGTCCAATGTTGCCTTTATTTTACTGCAGATTATTTTGGTAAATATTTTATATAATACTGGGAGTAAGCCAATGGGCCTATAATTTTTCAGTTCTTTAACGTCGCCCTTTTTGGGGATTCGTATAATGTTTGCATTCTTCCAGTTTTCTGGGACCATTGTAGACGATAGATGCTTCGTATGGAGAGCCGCCAGTTTTCCTAGCGTTATGTCTCCTCCATCTTTGATTAAATCGACTGCCATTCCATCCTCTCCCCGCTTTTCCCCGTTTCATGCCTTGCAAGGCCCTTCTGACCTCATCTCTAGTTATAGGAGTTTCTGTATACTGTTAGTTATTGTTTCGAATGAACTATTCCTGAGTCATCTGGGTACTGTACGGGTCAGATATTTTTGCTGATTTTATTATACTTTCGAGGTTGCTGATGTTACCCTGCTTATCTTTCAGTGCATACATCTTGTTTTGTCCTATGCCAAGTTTCCTTCTCACTGATTTCAGGCTGCGTCCATATTTTACGGCTTCTTCAGTCTTTCTCACGTTAAAATTTCTAATATCGCTTATTTTCGCTTTGTTGATCAGTTTTGACAGTTCCGCGAATTCTATCTTATCTCTTGAGTTGGACACTTTCATTCTTTGACGTTTCTTTATTAGGTCCTTTGTTACTTGGGAGAGTTTGCCTACTGGTTGCCTTGCTGCCTTGCCTCCCACTTCAATTGCTGCCTCTGATGTCAGCCTCGTTACTGTTTCATTTATTACCTCTATGTCCATCATCATCATCTCTCTCTTCTGAGGCTGCATATTTGTTGGCAATTACCAGCCTAAATTTGTCTGCTTTTAAGCTTACTGCCTCCAAGTTTACCCGTTTTTTTCTTGACCAATTTTAATCTTTCTCTGTTCAAATTGAGGTGAATCCTGGCCCTCACTAACCTATGATCACTGCACTTTACCCTACCTATTACTTCTACATCCTGCACTATGCTGGGATCGGCAGAAAGTATGAAGTCAATTTCATTTCTTTTTTCACCATTAGGGCTTTTCCAGGACCATTTCTTGTTGCTACGTTTCTTGAAAAAGGTGTTATTTATTCTCAGCTTATTCTTTTTTGCAAATTCCACCAGCATCTCTACTCTAGCATTTTTAGAATCGACACCTTAGTTGCCAATTGCCTGTTCACCCACCTGCTTTTTCCCCACTTTTGCATTGAAGTCACTAATTACTACTGTATACCGCGCTCGCACTTTTCTCTTCGCTAATTCAACATTTTCATAAAACTGATCTACTTTCTCATCTTCGTGACTGCACGTTGGAGCATAGGTTTGTACTACCTTTAATCTATACCTCTTATTAAGTTGGATCACGACTACTGCTACCCTCTCGTTGATGCTGTAGAATTCGTCAATGTTGCCTGCTGTGTCCTTATGGATTAGGAATCCTACCCCGTATTTCTTCTTATCCGGGAGACCTCTATAGCAAAGGACATGGTCGTTATTCTGCAATGTGTAAGCTTCATCAGTTCTTCTAATCTCTCTAAGGTCGATAACATCCCAACAATGTCTGATATTTTTTTCGAAGAGTCCTGCTAAGCTAGCTTCACATGAGAGGGTTCGTGTGTTAAACGTTGCAAGGGTCAGTTTCCATTGGCGGCCTGTCCGGACCCAGAGATTCTTAGCACCTTCTGCTGCATTGCAAGTCTGAGCGCCGCCTTAGACAGATACTCCGCAGCCGCTGGGTACTGAGGGCCATTGGTTAAATTAAGATATCATTAGGGAGGTTGTGGCCGAATACTCCACCAGGGAGGCCAATTCCTGTTCTGCTGAGGGAGTGTCTTTGTTCAAGCTTAGTGGGCCTTTCTAATTTGGTTGTACCTGGATTAGTATAGCCCCACTCGTTCTCGGCATCTTTCGCCGGTGTCAGGCGCCACTCCAAGCCTGCAGATGTAGTTAAAGGTATCACCGAATGCCATTAATAAGTGATAATATTATTAATAATATTTGGGGTTTTACGTGCCAAAACCACTTTCTGATTATGAGGCACGCCGTAGTGGAGGACTCCGGAAATTTCGACCACCTGGGGTTCTTTAACGTGCACCTAAATCTAAGCACACGGGTGTTTTCGCATTTCGCCCCCATCGAAATGCGGCCGCCGTGGCCGGGATTCGATCCCGCGACCTCGTGCTCAGCAGCCCAACACCATAGCCACTGAGCAACCACGGCGGGTATTAATAAGTGAGGTTTCTGTTTGGATGCAGCATTTAGTAAGATACTCGTCCTCTTTGCTTGCCTGCTTAGCGCAAAAAACAAAGAAAATTAAGTTTTGTGCACTGCTTATCCAATACAGCAGCGAGCTACTGTAGTAACGTGGACCTATTTATCAGGCTCTCACTCACTAGAAAAGATGAAGAGAGATATTTAGAAATATTTAGAGACAAAAGGTCAACCATATTATCCCAGAACACATATCTGTTTGGCTCTCCTGCACTAGTGAAATAGTGAGACTTAGAGATTTCTGCGAAATGAAAGAAAAATAAAAGCAGGGGATTAATGGGGAACTGTGGGCACTAAGTCTAATGTTGTGGAAGAACCTAGGAAGCAAAATGCTAATTGAATTGTGGACTAAAACATGCAATTATGCAGCCCGAAGCCCTCAACAAAACAAATCTGCGAGGAGTAGGCGAAATCACTTTCAGAATTTTTTTTCGGATGAGGCCTCTGGCGAGGGTAAATTCACCCTCCCACTTTCTTGTATATCTTGTTTATTGGTCACGCAATCAAACGCTTCATGCTTTAGTGTCTTATGGTTTTACGAAGATCAGTAGCTTTTACAAAAAAAAAGGAAGCATGGAGAAAGAAAAATTATCATCCGGCGCAATCAGCGAATGGTAATGAACTTACTCCTTGAATTAAACTCGGAGATTAAGCAAGTTTGGTTTGGCGGTTTCTTCAGAAGTCTATACCTTCGTCATTAACATGGATTCAAAATGAGAAATAGGAGCTCGGTCCGAGGTAAGCGTTTCTTGTAAGGGTGCCTCTCAATGCCTCGAGCTGAAGTAACTGCTTCATTTTAGGTTCATTACGACATTCCCTGCTGCGCGTAACAGAGTTGTGCGTGCAAGCGAATAGCGGGCCTTGCAGCTCGCGCGGCCGCGCGAGAGGCCTGGGACATATCAAAGATAAGAATATTGTGGCACAGTGAAACACGCCTCCCATGGCTTGTTTCAACGCAAGAGAGCATCAACGATGCTCGGCCAATGCCAAAACACTGTGCTTCGTCGTTTTCGATGTTGCTAATAATATAGCTACTGCAGGACCAACGCCACGCAATTAAAAAAATACATGAGGTTTTACGTGCCAAACCACGATTTTATTATAAGGCATGCCCCAGTGGAAGACTCCAGAATGATTTCAACCGCCTCAGGTTCTTTACCGTGCGCCTAAATGTAAGTACACGGGTGTTTTCGCATTTCACCCGCATCGAAATGCGGCCACCGTGGCTGGGATCCGGTACCGCGACTTCGTGTTTAGCAGCCCAACACCACAGTCACTAAGCAACCACGGCGGGTCCACGCGATTCCCCACAGCGTCACAGAAATTAGGCTTTAGGATGTGAATGGTCTTTTCAGATTTACGCGATGGAAGCACTGCATGGAAGTCAACGATCGAGAAGAAAGGACAAGACACAGCCCATTTGATGGGTGTTTACTATCTTTTCCTTTTCTTTTTTTCTTGTTTGGTATGTCTTTTTGGGTCGGCCCAGTAAGGTCTGTCTTGGTGGTTACGATATCAATAATATTTTTTCTACAAATTTAGCAACAAATCAATCGATACAGCTAACTGTTAGCTACTTTCTCGGTGCATTATAGGCAGTAGAGCACTTGTTATTGTCCTGAGCCCACAAGTGTAAGCCACTCACGCCTTCTTTAGTGCTTTCAGCTAACATAGCTGCGGCCGTGTAATGGCAGGAAGCTGAGCCTTGTAACAATTGTTCCAATGGCCAATAACGGTGCTTACAACCCGGGATTAGGGCGCCCTGTTTAGCGAAAATGTGCGACCGAGCTTTGCGCGATATATTCCCGCACGGCTTCCTCCCGGTGCCCTTCTCCAATCACTTCCCTGCTTATTCACCGTTCGGCGATATCGTCTAATCTACCCTCTCTTGTGTATGGCATTCGACATTCTTAGCGCTGCTAGCAGGCGGGGAGTGGAGGAGAGACGGAGGGGAGAGGAGAGAGGGATGGCCTCGTGGAGCCTTTACTGATGGCCCATTAAGTGCAGGCTATCGGCCGAAACTGGGACGCCCTGCAATTAGGCTGAAAGCAGGTCAGGCAGAGTGGTCCATCGACAGCCCGTTTCCTTTGCCATTACTCGTTAGCGCTTCGATAAAGCTACCGTGCATCACACTATACCTGTAATATATTTCCTTCAACCATAGCTGTGGAATCAACCGAGAAAGGTTGCGCATTCGGAAGCAGAGGGTAATATAACATTAGAAGGTAAATAACATTCTGAGTACTGCAATACGGTGGAAAACAAGGTAAACGAGACTTTCCCGCCAAAATTCTCAGTTATATTCGCTGAAATTTTGTAGGTAGGCAGCATTGGGCCCAGTTCTGTGGGATTAAAGAGGCGGAACATTTCCCGCGCAGGAAGAGGGGATGACACATTCAAAGACGGAACAGCCGTTTCGTTGTATCTTGCGATTGTTTGGCTTGTCATCTGCTGCCTCCTTAAAACCCACGTTAATGGATATCGAACCACTAGCCCGAATTATCACCTTCATGGTATTTGGGCTCGTTTCGTCGCAAAAGCTACAGTTAGTGGCTATATCCGGGCGTGTGGAGACTTGCACTTGTATTGACATTTTTTGTATCTCTGGGTACAAAGGAAGAAAATGCAACTAATAAGGGGTGGCGCAGTGACACATATATAGCTATCAATATATAGCTGCAGGACGGTTATTGGGAAATATGTTTTTTTTTTCGCCTGGTCGCAGCCAGAACACCGCACCGACTCGTTTTCTGAAGATTTGTCATTGTCAAGAATGTTTATGTGTGCACATACTTCGAAAATGGGTAAACGTTTTCTAATGACGTCCCAAAAACTTCCCATGGAACAAATGGCCAGCTGTGAACATCACACACAATCAATGTCGAAAATTCTAGTGTTGTGCTGAGTGACAAACGGGTAAGAAACGGACAAGGAATTAATGCATTTTGAAACGGGAGCCCACCCAACAGTGAAAAGCAGTATGAAAATAGGCTGCAACACGAACGAAAATGTTTCCAGTCGCACATTTTCAACGGCGGACGACGCAATGGTCTCTCATCGTCCCGTGTAGATGCGGTGATGAGGGTTTCCGCCTTTTGTCCGTTTCTCAGCACTTCCCAGAGTTTAGGCGCTACTACGCTTTCACATGCTTTGCGCTATTAGCGAGAAATGAAGGAAATGAGAAGTGATTACGTAAGTTGCTGGTATGTCGGAAAGAAATGTCAGAACAGTTTGTAGTAAAGTTGCCGTTTAAGTATTTTTGGTCAGAAAATGTCTTAAGTTATCCATTTTTTTTAAATATAAAATGATAGGTAGAAAGACGATAGACAATGCGTTACAGTTCCAAAATTGCGGCGGAGTTCACGCGGCGTTTTGCGGTTATCGTAAACGGCCCGCGCCGCTTACTATACTTTTTGTTTTTGTCTTCCGTGATCTGGTACCCAGTATTAGAAGTAAACAAAAACAATTACCTGTTTAATTAATGTTTTTCCATTCACTTTCAGTTCCATTCATGTGTGACTTCGTCGCTTCAAATAAAACCGTAAATAAATTTCCCCGGTGCTTTCGTGAGTTGTCATTGTCTGGTGGATTTTCTTGAGATTACGACTCATCGAAACCGGGCCCTCGGTTTCCCTTCTTCTCGCTCGTACATGTAGAGGGTGTTTCAGCGAACACTTTCAAATTTTTTTGAAGGTTGCCTGTAGCAAATAGCTCAATTCTAGTTTAGGAGCCGGTCTACTCTAAGCGACGGGCACTATCTGCACAAAAAAACTGAAATGCAAAATTGACTGATTATCAAGAATTCACTAATTAACTTTTTAGCTATTTATATTATGACCCAATTTACAATTTAGAAATTACAAATTTACAAATTCTAGCAGTGGACTTCGCAAGGCGGATCCACTTGGAACGATTTCTCAGGACGGCACCAGTTTCGAGACAAATTCCCGAACTTTGCGGAGAAATGCATCGGCGTTCCAGTTGCTTGGCGTTTCAATGCATGAAACGATGTTTTGTAAACAAATTAACTGGAAAGCCAATGCATTTCTCCGCAAAGTTCGGGAATTTGTGTCTCGAAACTGGTGTCATCTTGAATATTTGTTGCAAGTGGATCCACCTCGTGAACTCCACAGCTATAATTTGTAAATTGCAATATGGTCCATAATGTAATTCGTTAAAAATTTAATTAGTGCACTTTTATTAATTCATCGATTTTGCACCTGATTTTTTTGTGCAAGTATTGCCCGCCGCTTAAAGTAGACCAGCTCAAGAACTAGAATTGTGACATCTGCCACAGGCAACTTTTAAATATTTTTAAGTGTTCGCTGAAACACCCTGTATATATTATGTATGCAGCGTTCACTATAATTCATGTCCTACTTCCAAGTGACTACTTTTGTGCTTGTTTCAAGTGTATGCACTATAGGTGAGAATCATTGGAGTATAAGTAACAAGAGCGTTTTTGAGTCATTGAGCGGGACAAGCCTCCTGCAAGCGTTATAATTATGGCCGTTGTACTTACATACACTTGAGTCGTCTATATGACTTTCAACTGCAACCAGCGAGCTTGTTTACATGATTTCGCGGTAATCCTGCACTCTAGGGTACCCTATATTACTCATTCCCGTAGATTGCTTCACCGACATTTCTTCTTTTTTTTTTGTCTTCCGTGAGAGTGCCGGCTTTGATTTTGTTCCTAATCGCGGACGCCTTATTGCGTTCTATCCAGACATTCGATCTTCCAACGCGTCTATGGGAAACGCCAGTTTCCCCAGGCTTACTGAGTGGCGCTGGCGCACATTGTGAAGCCCTATACTTTGCCACGCCATGCCACGCCATTCATGACGCAACTTTATCGACACGCCCTTCCATTCACGCGCCTCCAGGTGCAAAAGGCAAAGTGAGAGGCGTCTTTCGGCACGTTCGTGCGGTTCGCCTCCTCAATCAAGGTCTAGGCAGCCCTGAGTATAGCGCACCGCGATCTTATCGTACGTCATCGGCGAGAGTTCTTTTGCTTCGATCACTTCCGAGAACTGTCGAGTTATACGAGGCACCATAGGCGTCGGCGTACAGCGCTATAGAGACTTGCTTATGTGCTCTAGCGTTATGTCGGCGTCCAGACATGCAGGTGTTGAAAATTATATACCGCGGCATTAGTTCTGTGAGACCACCCTCAGGCCGCGAATAAGTTATGGGGAGGAGAAGGTCACAATAATCAGGAAAAATTGGCATGCAAAGCTGACATTCACGTAATAAGCCACAGATCAATATCAACTTCCTTCTTCTGGGAAATCTGGTTAGGCGTAACGCAATTAATGTAAGCTACGGTATCCTGTCTTCGCTATATCATGCTAGTAGGCATACGCTAAGAGGCCTCGCTCTCTTGCTCAAGAAAGTAAAAAAAGAGAAAAAAAGAAATACGTTTACTGCAGTGTTGCGTGAGACGTCGAGAGACTTGAAGTTCTCTTTCTGCAGAAATGCCGGAAAGACTTTGCGCGCAGAAGTACAGATAGCGCAGCGTCAAGCAGAAAACACTTGGGGACTTCTGACGGCGTACTTAATACTTTACCATACATGTTCGTAAAACCGCAGTAGAAGTTATGCGATGTGCAATGCGACATTTGCTATAAGTACGATGGCTCGCGGCAGTCGTGCGCAAAGAGTAGGAACTCAAGATTCGTTAACTCGGTTAACTGTGGGCGACCGACTTCGACAGTTTGGTGCAATCGAGTGCGTGCGGTGTGGTGCGAATTAAGTCTACCGCACGATTTCCTTTGTTGAGCCGCCTGCAGGTGCAGTGAGACGCTATTCGTAGTAAACGCTGAATGCTTGCATTTGTGACGTAAAGTTTGCACTGTGTAACTCAGGCCGGTTTAGCGAACTGTTACCCTACTTATTCTTGTATTTATGGCCTAAACTAAAGGGGAAGTTTGAGGCCCACGTTTCAAGCAGTTCGCCATAAACGCAACAGTTCTAGAAACGCTGTAGCTAACGTATTCTCCTTCGGCATAAACTTCACTCATTATGACGCACTTTCATCTATGATCTATCTTTCTGATGAAATCTACTGCTGCCTCGCCCAAATACAATGCTGCAAGAACAGCTGTACAAATTGTGCGTGTCGTAGAGTGCACCCTGGCTTTGCCACTGTATATTGCCTCTACCCCTGACCTCGAAGGTGGATATGCCATGAGGCGCGGATTTATTCGCTATGTAAACAGGCCAAATCTTCGGCTCGCTTACGCTAGCGACGCTTCGTGTTTTTAACGCGACAGCGTTAAGGAGCTTGTGTCGCAGAAAAGCCGGTGTCGTCGGCGTCGGTGTCGGCGGCATTGGCCGTGAGCGATAAATCCCAGCAGGCACTTCATGAATAAAAAACAACAAGGTTCAGGCGTGCGTCGCTTGCTCAGGCGCACATTTCGTTGTCGCGCCGAAAGCTGCGTTGCTCGACGCTCACCGCGTCCGATGCGGGGCGCGTAGTCGCTGCGCCGTAGCCCATTGTCTTACACCCCTTGGCGGGTCGACGGGAACGCTGTCGCGTTCCACTCTTGAACGCGAAGCTTGAGTGTCCTCCAATTTTTCAATGCTTTCCTATGGCGCGAGCTTTCAAAACAATCCAGGTTAAGGTCGTGTACAGAAAGCTCACGCAGGCAGGAGAGCCTGCCATTACTTAGGTTGTTCCTGTCTTAAGGTGCTTGCGTAAGGAAAGTCGGTGCTCTCATGAGAGGGCTAAAGATTTGCACGATGGTACTTACAGTCAACCACAATATTTTGCCTAACACAAGATCTGAGAAATAGGTGAATATCTGCGCAGCCTCACAACGCAGCCTGGCATTATCATTTTACAGCCTCTACCAGTACATATGAACAATATTATGATGTTCGGTATTACTGACCGCTGTTACAGGCTGCTCGAAAATTGAATGTTTTCTGAGATCCCATGCTCCGTGAACTTCTGTGGTTGACTGTAATTATGCGCACTTAATTATCTAAGCAATGTGCACTTATTTGCACAGCTCCAGAAATCAACCTGTTACTTTAAGAACAGCGCATGGCTGCCCCCGCGTAATATTCTTCACTTTCAATTTATCTTGTTCAAATTAACAGTTCTGTAGAGAATTATCTTAGCAGTGCCTGTTCAATAGGCAATAGGAAATTATTAAACAAGCTCCCCCTACATTTCAACGAAGTCTGAGGTAAAGGTCCAGCGGGAGATTTTAGCATGGTTAAATAAAAATCTAAAAATTATGCGTGCACAACGGGAACGGTATTTCGTTGCGATTGGTTGTCGTTTGTCAAAAATTATTTCATTAATTCCTAAGCGAATTTTTTCGTCTAGGAATGCTCCATTCACCAAATTATTATGTATGTGCTGGTTAGCAATGTCTGCCTGTTCTCTAGAGAATTTTTTTTTCTCTTCGCAATTCCAGAATAACTAAAGCTCCACTATATGCACCGGTCATAGTGGTTGTGTACCTCTACGTAACAGCTATAGAAACTCGTTTTCGAAGTGAGTTGTTAACAATTATTTGCGGTGCTTAATCACCAATTAATATAATAATATAGCTAATAATTTAGATTTCATGGCGAAACAGCAACTGTTGCTTATCACGCGCCGAATGCAAGTGAAAACCCAATTAGTAAGCGATTAGAACACGGCCGTAACGATGGACCTAGGATGCCAAGTGAATTATTGCATACTGATCCCCGTAATTGGAAATGCGCCTTAACTTGAAGCCACGAGTTGACCGGGTCAAGTCCGGCTCACGACAGTGCCTGACGTGCACGTGCTCAAGATGCTTTGCTTTTCCTTGGGCACGCTGGCGTCAGTAGTTTTAAAAAAAGCGTAATAGTTCGTCGAGCGCACAAGCCGCTTCATTCTTGTATATCTAATATTGTAGCGGAGTTACAAAAAAAAATTGTAGAGTTAACGTCTCGAAGCTCCACCGTGGGCCATGAAGGACGGTGTAGTGTGGGCGTCTGAATAATTTTGACTCCCTGGTCTTCTATAACGTGCCCAAAAACACACTTTGCGCGCGTGTTTGCATTCCACCGCCGTCGAAATGGGGACGCCGAAGTGGGCGTAGATGCCCACCTATAGAAACTATAGAAGTTCAGCAAAACGACTTATATTTGCTTAACTCGTGGCCGCGAATCATTTAATGCTATATTCCAGGTGACGCCTTTCGCGCTTTGGTTCACCGGGACCCCGAGCCAGGCGTTGGCGCGTTCTGCCGCCCGAGTGAAAAAAAAGCGTTCCAACAGGCCCACTGGAGCTTGTCGAAACGCGCCTCGCATCTGGCAAGAGGCGAACGGCGGGTGCCAAGTCAAATCGGGCTGCTGTCAAGCCCTTCAGCGGGGCCCCATAAGTAAACTGCAGCCGGCGCAGAAGCTTGCTGGAGCGTGGGTCGCGCGTGGTCCCGTCCAGCAATCTGGGCTTTTAGCATCCTCTCCGGAGGCTCCGCTTGAATTATCCGGCGAGTAATAAGAGCCGAAATGCGTTATGCCACTTACACTTGCACTGATAAAAAACAAATTTCCGCAGTGCGTACGGCGCCCTAATTACAGTCGTTATCTCAGCATTCAACTCAACGGGTAGGGCAATTATTGGTTTTTAAGGTATATCTGCTGGCGAGATGACCGTACTTCAAAAGAAGCTAAATTCGAAAATTCCCGTTTGCAGGGGCTTTGCTGGGCCGCCATGCCGCTCGACATTTCTCGAGTGACCGAAGTTAAATTGATGCCCTGCGCTAGCGAGTAACAGTAATCGAAAAAGAGATGTCGGAGCCAACGTTTTGACAAGACGACTTGTCTTTGTCCGCGCAGTTTCTGCCTTCAAAAAGACAAGATTCCTTCTCCGAGCGACGGCTCAAGCCACATCTGCTTTCTGGGCAACGTTAATCACTTCTAGCCTCAATCTTCTGACCAGCTTCTGTCTTGTTTAGCCCTCCGCCAAAACAGTGTTCGTTGCACTTGGCGAGAATGCAATAAACACATCAATTATTATACCTTCATGTCGTGATCAGTTGAGCATGTCTGTGTAAAAGATTTGGCTGCATTAAACGTTTCTTAGGCAACACGCGCCTGGACTCACGCTTCTGATAACATTTATGCAATGTGTCCTTCACCTCGTTCCTCCCATTATCATCCCCCATTGTGGCCCTTTTTCTTCCCCTCTTCCCTTTCTCTTACATAGAGCAGCAAACCAGATGCTGCATTTTCCGGCCGACCTCTCTAAATTTTCCAATCATTAAACTACTTATCTTGGCTGCATTAATATACTATGTTTACTACAGTATACATTACTCCTAACGATCAGCATCCAAACTTCATGTAAACTCTTCGTAGCACTCGCTCTTTGAAGAACTGTAGTTACAATATTATAACTATAACATAAGGGACTACTATTGCAGTCCCCTTTATGCTCACTACGTAAACGCGCCCTTACTGCGGCTAGGTCGAACCCACCTCGAGGGAACGCATTTCTAGCAGAAGATGATTGAAATTATGACATATGACCAAGTTGAAGTGTCGCAAAAGATAATTTTGGTCGTGGCTTCTCCCAGCACTACGAGTTGCTTTTTGCCGCTAAGCCGGTTGACTTGGAAAGTATAAGCATACTGTTTCTTGATCGCCTGCCAAGGCTTTCGAAGGAAGTAAAGACCGAATTGGGAGCGGAATGAACAGAACTTGAAGAGAAAAAGGCGATAGGACACGAATTACGCAATGTCCTCCGGTGCGGAAACACTTTGTGCTGTGTTGTACGAAACCCTCAAAATGAGCGAAGGCCATATTTCGTAAGTAAGCGCGCACAATCGAGATTCCAATAGCAGAAGACACAAATGTATATATATTACATCCTACAGGACAATATCCCTTACAAACTGTGATTTTAAAACTCTTATTAACGTTCTGGCGCAACAACTACAGAAATTTATGTAAATTATATAGTTGGGCCACACAAGTAGTGCGGCATTCGTGAGCGTCAGAATGTCACAAACCTACGCAACATGCGCTGCGTGTTTCAGTGTTTGGATGCCATGCATGTGGCAGTCGTAGTCCTTCTGACACAAATGTATATATATTACATCCTACAGGACAATATCCCTTACAAACTGTGATTTTAAAACTCTTATTAACGTTCTGGCGCAACAACTACAGAAATTTATGTAAATTATATAGTTGGGCCACACAAGTAGTGCGGCATTCGTGAGCGTCAGAATGTCACAAACCTACGCAACATGCGCTGCGTGTTTCAGTGTTTGGATGCCATGCATGTGGCAGTCGTAGTCCTTCTGACGCACCTCTAAAAGACCCTTGACTGTGTAGTCCATGGAATTTTGTTCACCGTGTTAAAGAATGTTCTCCTAGTTGGGCCACATAAGTCAATCATAAAAAAGTGTGACCATCCGAACTGCAGTACAAGAATACTATTCAAACACACACTGGGAATAAGAGCAACATCATGTTGTTTAGAGGCTTCTGGGGGGGACCCACCAGTAAATTTTTGTCCACGACAGCAAGAGCGAGAGAGACAATAGGGAAGGAAAGAAAGGGAGGTTAGCCAGTGTAAGTACCGGCTGGCTACCCTGTGCTGGGAAAAGGGGTAGAGGTAATAAAAGGAGAAGGAAAAAAGAAAAAAAAGCAAGAAAAATGCAACAGTAACGCGATGTTACGTGCAACAGTAGTCAAAGGCAGTCGCACAATTCACAGGTCCTTATGAACTTGAGCAAAGCCCTTAAGGCCTTGAATGCCGAAACGCGTCTGGACCAGTGTCCTAGAACTTTCTCTTCTGTGAAGGGGCAATTGTCCAATTTTTTGAGCGTGGTCACGAGCACTTTTCTTGGCACATTGTAACGTGGAGAGTCACAGAGGAGGTGCGCGATCGTCTCTTCGCAGCCGCAGGTGTCGCAAGCAGGGCTGTCGGCCATTCCAATGCGGAAAAAACAGCAGTTAGTGAATGCTGCGCCGAGCCATCGGCTCGTGGCAACCCTGGTGGAAGACGGCGTTGCAAACTTGGATCCAATCTGTGAAGACGTGTGTTCGTGAATTCACTGGTGTTCCACATAGTTAGTGTAAGCTCGCGTGTGAGGGAGCGAAGACTTGTGGCTGCATCTGTTCTTGACAGCGGTATGGGCATATTCTGGGCACTATCATGGGCCGACCGGGCAGCGTCATGCGCACTGTCATTTGCCGAAATTCCGCAGTGACCCGGTATTCACTGGTAGATGATGTTGTGTCCCTTGTCGATTGCATAATGGTGGAGTAGTCTGATCTCTGCAACTAGTTGCACATTTGGTCCGTGGTTGAAAGGGGACAGCAGACACTGGAGAGCTGTCTTTGAATCACAAAAGATGGACAATGGATGTGGTGATTTGGGAACAATAAACTCCAGAGCAGCATGGATAGCTGCGAGTTCGGCAGCCGTCGATGATGTAACGTGAGACGTCTTGAATTTTATAGTGACAGATTGAGCGGGAAGTGCCACTGCTCCAGCTGAACTTTTAGAGGAGACAGAACCATCCGTGTAAACGTTGGTGCGTTCGTTGTGTTTTTCATATAGGAATGAAAAAACGGTTTGTTTGAGGGCGAAAGATGACATCTCGGTTTTCATTTTGATGCCGGGAATAACAAGAAGAGCCTGGAGTGGATGCAGGCAACACAACGGTAGAGATGGTCGGGCTGCAGGTGTGAAGTTTGACGGTAAACTTCCACGGTTGGCGGCAATAATTCTGCTAAACGCAGAACTAAGGCGAGCGGCAGGAAGGGAGGCGAGATGATGCGATGGAAGTCGGGCGAAGTGCTTGATGTGCATCCTTAAGGAGTCGACATGAATATACCAATTTATAGGGCGGTCATCCGCGATGGCTATTGTTGCTGCCGTTGTTTCACACCTGGGAAGGCCAAGACAAATTCGCAGAGCTTGAGCTTGTACAGACTGGAGGGCTCAGACATTGGTCTTACCGGTCCCACCTAGTAGAGGTAAGCTGCAGCGTAGGAGACCCAGGAACAGTGCGTTATAGAGTGCGAGCATTGCACTCAGAGACGCACCCCATGACTTTCCTGCAAGAAATCTGTGCACGTCTGTTATCATCACTAGCTTCCTTTTTAGGTAGGAGATGTGAGGACTCCAGGAGAGGTCTCGATCTATTATAACTCCTAGAAAACGGTGCGTCTTCTCGTAGGCAATAGCCTGTCCATTAATTATAACAACGTACTATCTCATTGCTTTGCGTGTGAAAGCGACTATAAAGCACTTCTGGGAGGACACCTCCAAACCTCGTGCTCGAAGATATCTGGATGTTTGTGTGGCCGCTTATTGCAGTCTGGCGCGCACCTGTGGACGCGTTGCTCCTGATGACCAAATGCATATATCGTCTGCATATATCGATACGTGAACGGATTGTGGAAGGGTGTGAACCAGGTCGATGAGCACGAGGTTAAATAGAGTGGGGCTCAAGACGCCGCCTTGTGGTACTCCACGGTAGGTGTTGTGTTGTGATTATGCGGCATCCTCTGTTTACACAAAGAATGACCTGTCCGTCAAGTCGATCAATACCCATCGAAACACAAGTCCACTTAGGCCGACATCGCCCAAGGCGTCCAGGATGGCTCGATGTGTCACGTTGTCATAAGCGCCTTTAACATACAGGAACATCACCGCTGACAGTCTCCTTAGACTTTTTTCGTGTTGAACAGAAGAGACAAGATCTATGACGTTGTCTACTTAAGAGCGTCCGAGTGGGAAGCCTGCCATAGCATCATGGTACATCTTGTAGTGTTTTAGAAACCACTCTAGACGGGTCAGCGCCATCCTCTCCATCACTTTTCCTAGACAACTGGCCAGAGCAATGGGACGAAAAAACATCACCTCTAGGGGTGATTTACCTGGTTTGAGCAGAGGCACAAGGCGGCTGGGCTTTCATGCAGCCGGAACGACTCCTTCCCGCCATGAATTGTTGTACACCTCTAGAAGAGCATGTCAGGCTGTTTGTCCAAGGTTGCCAAGAGCTGCGTAAGTCACCCCGTCAGGCCCAGGCGATGAGAAACGTCTACACGCTGCCAACGCCGCTTGTAATTCCTCGATGGAAAACAGATTGTCCATACGAGAATTCCGCGAGATTGGAACGTCAAGGGGGTCACATATGGGAAACGAGGATGCTAGACCAGCAACCCTTAAACAGAAATCCTCCGCTACGTCGATCTCTCGGCGACCTTGACAGAGAGCCAGGCATTTGAAGGGGTGGCGTAGTTGTGGTGATGTTCGAAGACCACGCACTGTTCTCCATAAATGTGATAGGGGTTTGTGTGGATCAAGGGAATCATAAAAAGTCTTCCATCCTAGAGACTGCAGGGAGTTGATCTCACGTTGGATCTTCTCTATGCGTCTCGCCTCCCCTAGGTCGTAGATGGACTTGGTGCCCTGTACCTTCTTTCCGCGCGACGGCGAATTGCTCGAATATGCTGAATTAAACGTAATTACTCGAATATGCTTATTTAAACTTAATTATACAATTCTCTAATGGTTTTTCTAGTTGTCACGTTGTTAATTAGCGAAGGTAGAGAATCATAAGACATGTCAAAATGACGTGTTTCCTGCAAGTTAACAGATCGCGTGTTTACCTTTTCTTGCAAATGAAGAAAGCCGGCGAAATATAAAAAAAGTATACCATGTGACATGCACATCCGTGCATACGCAACAGCAGCGCCACGAAGCATTCCCAACGGAAAAGCAAGCAGCTCACCTGTTACTGGGCCGAGCAGTCGTGATAACTTCACATGTGTTATTTTCACGGTGTGCGAACACTTCCCGGCGCTTATTGCGCATCAAGATCGAAGAAATGTGCGGCTCCGAACAGAAAGTCTGAAATGACCACCTGGCTTTGCTACTGGAGCTCTCTGATGGCGCTGTTCCTGTTGTTTTTTTTTTTTTGTCTGTGTGTGTGCGCGTGAGTGCGCTCGGCTGAGCAGTCACATGGTATTTTGTTATTTCGTGGGTTTTCTTTATCGGCCGATGGAAGTAAACACCTGCGGCGTACCTTGCTGGAAACGCGTTATTTTCACGCGTCTTAAGATTCGCTACAATAGGATAATTGACATCTTTATAATTACAGTAATAAGCAACAAGACAGATGAGTATTTTAAATAAATAGGTGGACGTTGTGGGCTAAAATACTGCTAGTGGTTTTTCAACAAGACTGCGAATAACACCAACGCTGTCATGTTCACGTGGAACGATTCGTGCATTTTTTTTAATTCGGCGCATAATACCTGAGACACCCAGTATATATCGAAGCATGGCGCAAAGTTGCTATAAAAAATAAGTCGATTCGTATGTTTTGCGTACAAACCACTGATGCTAACTTTTTGGCGTATGCAGATGATGTTGTCGCATGCTGCAGGCACAACGACGGCATTCAGGTAGTATTAAGTATTACGCAAAGCTCTGGTACGTCGCCTGTACCGATTTAAATTGGGCAAAGCGGCTGGAGTTCTGGGGCGGCAAGTCGCCATTGACCTAAGACGCTTTCGCCAACGTTAAGTGTGTCGGAACTCCCGTCAAGTGTCTCGATGTCGCACTAGAGGGTTATAAAGAACATGAATATTTGCGAGATTAGCCAAGAACAATTAAAGAAAAAGTGTATAAGTGGATAGCGGGGACACTTCTCGATATTTGTCAAGGGTACTGCATATAACTTATTCTTTGTCAATATTTATAGTTTTCTGTATAACTTATTCTTTGTGTATGACGGGGTAGCAGGTTTGCCACATCTTTTATTGAATAGTAGTAAACCAGTTTATTTTATTGTGTAGTACATCTAATGGCCCCTTTTCTGCAAACTGTTTGCAAGGTGAGGCCCAAATGTGCATTACCCCAGTTTGTAGGAAATACCAATAGCATGTCGGACCCGATTCGCGCTTATTTAACAAGTCTATTGGCAAGCGCACGTTTTTTTTTTTATTGCAAGGTTCGCGAACGAATATTAGTTAAGTGCTGCTAAACAGAAGCTGTGTCGGGATGCATGTAATGAAGTGTTCCCTGTTCCTATGTATTGGACCACGGACAATGCAGGCGAGGACAGGGATCTGTTAGAACGAATAAAAACAAATGCCGGTTACTCTAGGAGAAAAATCTTTTTTTTTCTTGAAGCTGTGTAGTGCCACACCGTCAGTAAGAACATTTTTTTTATGAACGTGGTTTCAGCTTTTCGTTTATTTGTTACATTGACCATCACACGATGCCAAGTGCTCTGCTACTTTGACGACTTGACTGTATTGCCTGTAACATGCCGGACACTGTTGATCATGTTGGTCTTCGCGTTTTGTATACAGGGCTTCATACTTCTGAGACGTGCTACAGCAAACGCGGTAGAAAGAATGTCCACTAGATTCGGACGACACAGGATTTCTGAACATTACCAGTGACGGCGGAGTACCATGCGACTTGATAATGCTGACCGGCCTGCACTGTCCTTGGCCCACCCGCATGGCGGGGTTTTATTAAGAACCGGGGTCACACGGGCCGTACCGCTGCTGTTCAGGGAGTCCAGGGAATTCCTTGTAGAAATGCAGAGATCGCAAAATTTTGTTCTTCAGTGGCTGTCAAGGGTAGAGCCATTGACAGCATTCAGTTAATCTTAAATTACAACGCCAGCTCTGTCGGAATGATGGCTCATACTCTATACTGATTCTGTAATATTTTTAGTGTACAACTTTTGGTTTGTGTTTTGGCTAGGGCTGACATGTGCTAGGCGATGACCAGCAATTAAAAAAAGTCTGTGTAGTCTAAGGGGTAGAGCATCGGACTTTTGGGTTGGGACCATCGCTCGAACTCATCGACGGTCACCTAAATTTTTTTATTAACGGATGCCCCAAAACATAAGATACAAGAACCTGTATATACCAACCGCAATGTGCCTGGTCAAAATAAAAAAAATGAACGCGGCAAATATCGTGATTTCGGATAAAAAGCAAGTGCCTCCCGAAACGAAAGGATGCGTTCAAGTGGCTCATTTGAGGGCCTCTCAGAAAGACAAGAAAAAGAAAATAATGCGCTAGGCATGTGTCACTGCGGGAGGGCCGCGCTTCACTGACCATAAGATTGCTTTAAAATTTCTTCGGTGCTGGGCGGAGTCAAACTTGTCAGAGAGCGTATTCAAACAGGTGGCGCGTGCCCACATCGCGCCGGAGCCATTAGATGACAACGTGTCCAAAATGAAGCATAAGCCTCATAGGAGTCCTGCTGCACACACGACTCACGCATACATGACGCGTTACGCGGTGGCGCTACGGTTTGTCTCTACATTGCTTCTTCGCTAATCGAATTAATGTCGCCGTTCTTCTTGAAATGGATTCTACTAGAACTTTTTTTAGTAAAATGACAGTTCAGCGTGTTTTGTTTTCTTGATGTTTCCGCCACGCAAGCTCAACTGCACAACGTAGTTATCTGTGTGTGTACCTCTGTATGATATGTGTGTGCATGAATGAATCATTTTATGCCTAAGTTTTGTCATCTGAGGCGAAATTCACAAAAGCTTTTGTTCCTCATTGCTTTTCGTCATTGGCCGGTCTCCTTCACTAAAGATATGTTAGACATAGTTATAAGCACACATGCGGTCTTACAAATAATTGTAGCGTAAGGACCTTTTCGTGAATACAACTCCTTATGTACACTGGCGTAGCCAGAAATTTCGATCGGGGGAGGGGGGGGGGGGGGGCTCATGTTGCAGCTTGGCCTCCTCCATATAGAATTTGTCGCGGAATTGAATACATTAATATTAACTGCATTGCCATTGCCACAGATGCGGCAAAGGAATTTTTGAACGCTAGGCACTGTCAGGACAAGCAAAATATGCATTTTTTCAGAAAAGAATATACTGGTATGTCTCAAAATCTGCACCCGAAATAACTGTTGTCAATGCCTCTATGTTTTTCTTCTATTTATTAAGTAAAGAAAGTATCGCGCGAACTTTAGGACTATATTAGTTTGAGACGAGCAAAGCAGTGCATGCCGCTAATATGAAAAATGCGAAGGCCATGTAATGAGCAAGTAGAGGACAAACATTTTAATGAAACCTTGTTAACCTCCCTTCTTTTCTCTCAATTTCATCTATCTCTCTCTGTCATTCAAGAACCTCGTTTACATTTTTGTACATATGCAACGACCATGAAAAAATCTCAATGACGCTGGCATTTCTTCCAATGTATTGCGCAGGAGTAGCTGTTACGGGTCCTGTATTGTGAGCAATTGCACCGAAATTATAGTCGTAACAGAGAGCACGTATAAAAAGCAGGAGTTCTGCAAATTATACGAGGGCGAGTCAAATGAAAGTGAGTCAATGCGAATATATGACAAATGGGGTACTTTATTTAAAAGTAGTCTCAATGAGCATTTAGACATTTGTCCCACTGACTAACTGGTTGAGTGGTTCCCGTCTCATCAAAACCCTTGGGTTGCTGCTTCAAAAAGTCTGTAACTGACTCCTTCACGTCATCGTCCGACATGAATCTGGTTCTCTTGAGCTGTTCTTTCTTTTTTTTTCAAATGCTCCAAAATCTGGAAGTCGCAAGGTGGCAGGTCTGGGCTGTATGGCACATGTTGCAGCGTTTCCCACTTTAACATTGCCAGTTTTGTGTTAACCACATCAACGACGTGGGGACGAGCATTGTCGTGGAGCAAGATCGCCCCATTCCTAAATTTTCAACGTCGTTTGTTCTTGATTGCAACACGCAGCCGATCCGACGTTTCACAATATCAGAAACGATTGACAGTCTCTTCAGGTTTAGAAAATTAGATCAATAACGGGCCCTGACGATCGAAAAAAAGTCAACAACACCTTTCCGGCCAAAATGACGGCCTTTGCTTTCTTAGGGAGTGGTAAATTCGGATGTTTCCACTGCGAGCTTTGTCGTCGTGTTTCAGGCTCATAGTAGCGGCTAGTAGGCTCATGATTCGTCCCCGGTCACATTTTCAGACAAAAGGCCGTCACCTTCGTTTTGATACCGGATAAGAAGAGTCAAAGCTGCGCCGAACCTCTCCTATCCGCGGTGGTTCAAGATCTTGGGCATCTATTGCGCACACAAGAGCCGATAACCTAGATGTTCATAAATTATGGTGTGACCCGAACTGTGACTGATATTCACATGCCCTGCTAATTCATCGATGCTTATCCTCCGTTCTTGTCTAATCAGCCTTTGCAATTCTGTCAGAGGTGATTGCACGGTGACTTTGGCCCCGTCTTGGATCGTCTTGGCCACTTTCACGTCCTTCTTTGAACCGTTTCCTGCAACTTCACAGTGCCCATGAAATGCCGTGTTCAACGTACACGGCAGTCAAATAGCGACTGATTTCTTTTTGGAACACCACCGTCAGCTGCCAAAAACCTCTCGGCACCACGCTGTTTAAATTTTGGAGTGGCCATTATGTCACGCAACTATGTTCAATCCATTGTATGAGAGCATTAACGAACCTTTATGCTCACACCTGCGTGTCACTTCTGTAAATGAGAGATGCCTATGGGCTACGCGCATGCCTCGCACAAAATGAACCGAACGTTTATTGCGCAGGGGTGGGTTGCCTCACTTTCATTTCACTCGCCCTCGTACATTAGAAATGCGAAGATACAATAGAATATACGGATGCGAAGATACAGCTTCATAAAGAGCGAGAAAGTGTCACCGGAAACAAAGTCCGCTGCACGTATACACAAAACCCTGCAACAAGATATTTAAATATACGTATAAGTCTACATATCTAAGAAAAAATAACTGTTTATAATGCCTCAAACAAGGCAAATAAACATCTTGCGCAACCAGAGATTCACAGATCACAGCCCGCCCTCCCTCCACTCCCCCTGATGTATCACGCAAGACAGTAGGTGGCGCGCTTTCTCCTCGCTTTTCTCCCTTGCGCACACAAAACAGAGCCAACATCGTCGGCTCACGCATGACACCCCCCCCCCCCCCCCGCGCTTTCATTCGCGGACACAGCATGTGTTGCATGGTCCCGATGTTATCGCCCTTCGACTTTATACGGAACATGAGGGGCGACGGTGACGGCAGGAACGCGCCTGGAGGGTCTATATAATTGCTATCGCAATATTATAATAAGAGTATCCGGCAACTGAAGCGTCCCGTGGCTAATTACCTTCCGCAATAGAAGTAACAAAATCGAAGCTATACCATGTGACAACTTGCTGTGCCGCAACAATGACTTTTTTTTTCTTTTGTGGGTCGGGGCACCGAAACAACAAAAAAAAGACTCCACTAGGTAAGCTTCTGCTTCGGCGGCACGCACCTCTGGATTCTGACGGCGACGGCGCTGGGCCTCTGCTCTGGCAGCTCGTTTAGCAGCAGCAGCAGCAGCAGCAGCAGACGGAGGACTTCCATCGGTCGTCTCGCTCATGGCTCAGAAAGAACTGGCAGATAATTTCGCAGTGGCGAACGGCAGCGGCAATTTCGGCTCGGGCGGTGCACATATACAGATCCGCCGCCACCGATCTGGCTCTCTGATTGCCACCGCACAGGGCGAACGGCAGCGGCAATTTCGGCTCGGGCGGTGCACATATACAGATCCGCCGCCACCGATCTGGCTCTCTGATTGCCACCGCACAGGGGTTGCATCGGAGGAGGAGCGAAGAAAGGAATTAAGTTCGAGCCGGCGCTTTGACAACCGGAGACTCGCAGGAAGAGGGGGGAGGGGGGCGGCGTGTACACCCAGCGGCAAACGATGGGGGCAGAAGCGCGCGCAGCAAGCGGACAACACGATAAAGGGAGGAGGGAAGAGATAGCAGCGACTGACTGATGCCGCTGACGCCGATAGTGAGTCAACCCCAGCTGCGGAGTTGGTTTCAGGGACAACGCCGCCGATGCCGATACAAACAATATGATACCCTCGCTTCCGCAGCGCTAAGAACCAGGTCTAGCCGTGGGAAGGTGGTCACGTATTCGTCGACGTGCCGGGACCTACGTGAAATAACCGGCGCGTCGGCAACTGAAGAGCACCCTATCCGCCACACAAGAACAGGGGGGGGGGGACCCTTTCCTCCTCTTTCTGCATGGCGGCGACGGTGTTCTATGCAGTCACGTTATCTTGACTCTCTAGCGGCGTCAGCGGCATCCAGCGGTATCAGTCGGTCGCTGCTAGCGCTGGGGGGATGAAAGGGGGGCGGAGCTGGTTACGAGGCCGACGACAACGCCGACGACGACGCGAAACCCAGGAACGGACGCCAAAGAGCTGCGCTCTAAAAACACCGGGAAAGCATGTTGGCCACAATGGAATGCCTATTTTGGGCAACTATATACTCTGGCTACCGAAGGAATATCGAAGAAAACGTGAAACGCTTGGTACACAGAAGCATACGCATACTGCTCGGTATCCTACACCAGCGAGACAAAATTTTTCGGAGCGGTTGCGCTCAAGCGAACGCGTTGCAATCCGTCGAGTCGCCGCAGTGATGGCGGCGAGCGAGAATGCATTGCTTGTTTTTTTAGTCTGCTATCCAGAAAGCTTCCAAAACACTGCCACGCAAAAATTCGCTTGGCGAGAGAAAAACGAACGCGCACCGAAGTGCGCCGCGCGGTGGTCTGGGTAATAAGAGGAAAACGCATGCGCTTTCGTTGGTTCTGGCAGCCCACGGGTAGCGAGAACAAGAAAATTGAAGAGGCTCCAATGTGGTCCTCGTGAATAAAAGTCAAAGTAGAAAAATAAATAAGAACGTAGTTACCTTTGCTGCCTCTAGTGGCTTGACATGGATGCTTTGGCGCAGGTGGAAGAAATGCTGATATTCTTTTCTGTTACGTGACGGCACAAATGAGGGACAACGCTTCGTCTCATCGGACCTCATTGCGTGCTTTGTCCCCTTGTCTGATATGTGTTGATTTTGCTTGTCTCGTTGTATTGTCCGATGTACGACTTTAGAAAAGTGAATGCACCTTTGGCGTCAAGTGTTTATAACAACTATCAGCCCACAAAGTTCCAGAACTGAAAATCTAAAGCACAACTTTGAAAATATTAGTGCACCTTTCGTATCAAAAGTTTCATATCTTTATACGCCTACAGTTTCGGAAATGAAATCCATGAGCTCCGCAGCGTCCCCGGCCTCAGTGAGATACCTCGACGAGCCTGCTCTCTATCAAAGCTTACTTGAAACTTTGTGCTCGAATGGGGCTCCTTGCATTACGATATGTGACTCCCGGAGCATGGGCCTTGCCGCGAAATCCAGCCCGATTTATCAATGTTCGTGATGAAATCTCTTTTCGAGCGTGAAAATAGCATTCTAGACAAAATCCAGCATGATTTCCGGCGTCGGAGGTTGTTTTGGTCGGCGGCGCATGACAGCACGAAAAAATTTTTTTGGAGGGGGGGCGGCGGAAGGCCCATAAGCCCTCCCCCCCCCCCCCCACTGACTACGCCCCTGCTCATGTAGCGTGCTAAGCGCATGCCCAGGAATCCAATGAAAATTGCCTCTGATTCTCTTTCGCGGCCTGCGGCGATGGTGTAACAAGAGAATATTTCAAATTTGAGCAAGGAATTAATAAATTAATAGGCAAACCTTGGGTGCTCGTGCTACCTGCGAAAGTCAATGTCGCCTCCGTAGGCGTCAAAGTTTTGTCTTAGGACACCACTGGATCACTAAATTTTTTAAATTGCTCTCGACAGCCCGTACTCAACATCACATTGCCACATTTCAGCACGTCGACACAGTTGTTGCAGATGTGATGACGAAGTTATCGCCAAAGTGCGCTAGCCTTTATTGACGTTGCTCAAGCATTCTTCAAGTTTCGCAGTGAATACCCTACACAACTATGAGCCGGACAGATTTACTTTTGTTTATTTGTCAAAAGCGGAGGTGGTTTAACATGTATGCGTGTGTCTAGGAGGTTTAGTGGTTAGGTTAGGGGTGCATGTTAAGGAAGGGTGGGGCCTAGGCGCATCGCTAGTGTAGCTTCTCGAGAACATTAACTGACTTATTGAGGTAACGTAAAACTGAAGAAAGACCCTTGGGCTTGTGCTGTAGCGTTCCTCATTACCAATAGTCCGATGTTTTGAATCACATTTTCGAAAGCGCAACATGCCTTGCCATTATTCGGGAAAATCACGACCGTCGCCACTAAAACACGAAGTGCATACATGCTTTATCTTTTGGCGCGAAATTTTACCATTTGCTCAGCAGATTGATAAAACTATACAGATACAACTACTAACCAACAACCTTCACTTACTGTTCTTGCGCAATATTAGAAAATAATTTACAGGACTGTTAAGGTGCTTACACTGTTGTTCGTGCACGACCCAATCATCGATACTAACTGGCTGTCTACAGAACATATTGCGTAATATGTGAGCGCATTTCATGGCAGTTACTATTTCGTAACGAAAGTAGGGCGACCATAGAAGTGAGCGACAAGCAGCAGGTGCCTACATACTAGCGCTGCATTTTGTTTTCTGTGTTTCCGGTATCAACCACCGAACGCCTTGGACTATCGTGTTCAGTGTAATGCCTTGTGGGAGTCGCTTAGCAATTTGCCAGCAAGGCTACATTTCGTAACGATGCTTCTTGATTTCTGTTTGCTTTTCACAACCTGCTAACAAGCTGCTGGGCTACTGCTGTGGCTGGATTTCACCACTTCGAGCGACGATTAATAACATTTATATATATATATATATATATATATATATATATATATATATATATATATATATATATATATATATATATATATATAAAACTTTTTTGGTCGACTGTACATTGCGACTGCAATGTACAGTCGACCAAAAAACTTTACGGACCACGGGATCTCAGAAAATTCAAAATATACGAGCAGCTTTTAAAAGCAGCCAGTAAAATTGTGCCTCACAATGTTGTTCGCATATGCCACAAAAGGCTAAAAGAGGGATTAACAGGCTGTGTTTTGAGACTGAGGAGATATTCAGCTTTGTGTCAGATCTCTTGGTCCGTAAACTTTTTGGTCGACTGTACTTCCGCGCTATCGAATCGCACGGATACTGGTCACGGAATCCAATTACACGTACTTTGGTGGAAACCGGAGATACAAGAGAAACTTTCTAGAAAGCAAGTCAGCGTAGCCACAGACACTTCCTTGTGTAATCTCGTTCAATGGCTAGCTGTACAATGCAGCTCGCGCTATCGCATCATAAATGACGCTGGTGACAAGTGCACGGGCTTTCACGGGGAAAAAAGTACTGTGAAAGAATATCACTCAATAACAAGGAGCAGTGCTTGGGCAGGGAGGTAATGTAAGACCCTAATAGAAACCTGTCATGAGTTGCTTGGTTTGTAATAGTTGAAAGGGGAGCTTCCTTTCCTGCTTCAGCACGTGTTGCTGAGGCTTCCAGAGCACTCCATGCTATTAATGAAACTGCTTATATCAGGCTAATTTCACCTTGGCCGTTTGCATGCGTCACTTGAAAGGTCTTTCACGCGCGACACAGCTGAATATTTTGCATATAACTATCGTGGCGCCAGTTTAATTGATGGCGTCAAGATTGCTATGTCTGATCTGTATCAAAGAATAATCAATCGGCTATACGAAGAGTGCGGTGCGATAGGAATGGCATTGCTAAGGACGCTGGCGATGCTTTCAACACCTACGAGGCGAGTGTAACCGGATCTCCCGGTCGAAGATGGTGAAGTACGAAGGCTGCAATGCTAATGGCCCTCAATAGGGCCATTAGAATTTGCTCATCGACTAATGGCTAGTACGTTGAGCAACTAGCTTCAGCTCAGCTGCGCCGAGGTCGATAAATTGCGTTCGCCAACTGGTGACCCTGAATTGATGGGGGTTGACTCGCGTTCGTTGCTGTTTACGAAACGATTGAGAAGGGGCCGCCTACGTGAAGAGCTTGCATACGGGCTACTTGGCGATCTTCTTTCTTTTGACCAAGGCCCCATCGCTATATTCTGTAACTGTAGGCGTTCAAATTGGGGAATAATGAGGAAGTCGGTGGCCTATAAATTTATCGAAGCACTATTAGCGGTCATGCCTCACTAGAGGAGACCATGCACGTACGTTTCTTTGAATTCTGAAGTCAGAATTCACGGGGCTTGCACAATGCGTCTAACGTGAGCGAGGATGCGACGTTTCAAAATTTCCGTGTCCTGGTACGACACTGGCACAAGTTTACAGACACATATTTTTCGTGTATCATCCGCAAAGATCGATTCTTCGTGAAATTCATATATTTAATAGGCTACCACGTAGGCGGTCGTGGCCATAATCGTCGAGAGATCAGCCCAAGGGGCACTCAGCGAACACGGAAGCTTTTCGAACAACGTTTGCAAAGCTGCACACGTGCGTGCGATTGCGTGCTAGCTGCACATATGCTTCATGGCGATACCAACTCTACTGACAGTTTCTGCCGAAAGTGTCATCAGGAGATATCCAAAACATGGCATATGTGATGTATCACCGGCTACTGAGTCGCTTCTGGTGCATGCAGTTACTAAAAGCGCGGCGTTCGAGATCTGTTTGGAATATGTGGAAAGAGCCGTCGCTTGTGTGCGGATTTGGGCACCACCTACACTCTGGAAAAATTGAAGCATTTTGTTTTTGTAAACGTTCCAATGTGTTCATTTTTCACGATGGGAAAGGCAATTTTTGCAATGCAGCTGGCACTGATAGACACATCACTGGCACATGACTGACGCATGACCAAACAATGACTATCGACCTCCGAGAGTTATGGATGACTGGTATTCAGTGCAAACCGCACTGTCTCAGCGCTAGAGTAACTTCAATTTGGGCATGCCAATGTCATATCCGTATATCTGTCATTCGAAATTACGCCCGACATTTTAGTATAACGAGTCGCATAAAAGAAACTGCTACAATGCATCCCTGTGAAATAATCACACAACACAATTGTTATAGTCGCGTTCTCCTTCCAGTCACTCATTCATAATCCAAGAAATTGATAATGCTGGCCAACAATAATACTGGCGCACACAGCTTGAAAGGGTGTGGCAGTTGGTGTCCTTGTGTATCGCTGTATTTAACTGAGTTCCCAGTTAAATTGTCTGAAGAACGTCTTAGACAACATCTCGTAGTAGCTGTATGTTCGTTGTGAATTCTACACACTCAGTAATAACGTGAAACATAGCTTTGCATAGTACACTATGTATTATTCAATTCTTACAACTGAACAATTTTGTGGGCTTTATGATCGGTGCTTTGCGCACCCATAAGAAAGCCTGTAATATGAAAAAAAAAACACTTCACGACCACCTCAACTTATTCGTACTTACAGATCTGCAACTAAAATAGCGAGAAGAGAGATAGGGAGAAAGAGAGACATTCCTTAATGGATTCTTCGCATGTTTGCCCTGCCGATCCGCATCACTTCACGTTTATGCTACTCCCAATGGCTGTTTTTCCAAAGCGCTGCAGGTAAAGCAAGCCTCATTGTGAGAAGCGGCCATTTTGACCAGATGTGGCACCCACGGGTGAAACACGCTGAAAGCGGTGCACTCAGTGCTACACCATGTTTGAGTGCTTTACGTTTAAGCAGGAAATGCTAAGGACTAATGTAGAGGTTATTTTTTATATTAGGTAATAAAAATAAGAATAGAACACTGGTAAAATGTCTTGCACCAATGAAAAGAGATATCCTTGACCTTAACCGCCTAATTCCCAGTCGATTAATTTTTTTTCTTTCCTCTTCTGTTTTTTTGGACGATAAGTTCTGTGTTAGCGAATAGATGCTGTGGGGAATAACAGCCCTAAATGCGGAAAAAAATACATTAAGAGTAGCATTAGGAACCAACAAAGTGATATTCGCAGCCGATGTTGCGGATGTTAAGGGACATGTACCAGCAACGTAACAAACGAGAAACACAATTAGGCGCGCTGAGAGAAGTCAATAAAATTATCCTAATCTTGCTTTGGAGCTTTAAAAACGTGACGTTATTGCTCATCGTGCGTTTCAAGGTGAAAATTGAAGGGAATAAACTGTGCGAAAAGAGAAACATGGAGGTAACATTATAAAATTGCACGTCCCTGGCGACGTTGTAAAGAATTATCAAATTTGTGCTATGGTGCATGCTTCCGTTTGTTTGCCAGGAGAATAAGAGGTTTCTTCTTTGCAAACTGCTAAGCGTACCGGGACTAAGCTTCATAGGAATGAAGCTTACGAAAACGGGCAGGAATATAGCGATTTCTTTTTTTTTTGTCAAATTTATTCATTTCTTATCGTCAATCGCTTACACCTGGATAATCTTGTTGATAACATGGGCGCAGTGGCGCTGAGACCAATGATGAAATGTGCGAAGAAAAACAACATAAAAAAGAATTGTTGCAGTATTATTCAGGCCTTTATCTTGCGCCGCAATGTCCGCATATCTCTTTCTGTAATCGTGCTTGGATAAATTCAGAATTCATTTCACGTAGAGAAGCCGGTGAAGGAATTTTCGCCAGCATTTTACTGTGACAGTGGGGGCTTGAAATTGTCTGCTTTGTCCGTGCGTCCATTCCGTTGCGCTGAGGAGGACCGTTGTCCTCAATGACGCGCACAACGAGAATTTTTCTTGTCACCGTCCTGCCATCTCGTCATGTCCAGCACCACCATTGCCATAGCTGGAAAAAAAAAACTGAATTTCTCTAACACCGCCTTTTGGATTTGAACGCTTGTTAGTGAAGCAATGCTATTTTCTGAGTTTACAGCACTAACTACCGATATATCCTATTCTTTTTTGTACAGGGTATTTCTTACAATTAACAAAATAGCGTACGCACAAGAACTATTACATTACTGTGAGTAAGAGATGGTGATTGATTTCTGCATACCACGGAGCTATTACACAACAACGCTAGTGAATAATTGCGCTCCACATAGACTTTGGTAGCAGTTGCCCCGATGCACGTATTTCGGAGGCCGGAATGTGTGGTGCTGTATTGGATGGGGTAAGCATTTTTTGTTTGTTTTTCTCAAGATAACGATGTGTTTGCGTGCAATTCTTCGTTCTCCTACCGGTAAAAGCAGCTTTGGTAGTACAAACAAAGCCTACATGACAAATATGATAGTTCAAGGCAATGACACCCGCAACAGAGGATGCGTACACGATAATGCGGTTGGTGAACAACAACGCCGAAAGCGTGCACAACAGCCTACAATGCCTACAGCGACGCCGAAGTGATAACGCCATGTAGTTTACACGGTAGTAGCTCAACGGATTCACAACTGCTAAGTGCCCCATAAAGCAGCACTGCAAATGTACACTGGAAAAATACCTCAAATATCGTACGTGGCACTGCGTCATTTCGGTAGTGACATCAGTTGTAACAAAATTTTTTGACTTAGAGTTGACTAATCCCCAGATGGCGCATTCAAAACGACCCATCGAACCTGAAACGGAAAAATCCTTTAACGCATCAACTACCCTCAACACCTGCCCCATAAACATACATTCACACAAACAATGAATCTTAAAATTGGTGTAAGATAACTTGAGAAAATGGAGGTTATCTATAATGCTACTGTGCTGACCTGTCGGGCAGGAACGTGCTTGGATGTTGTCCCACTAAACGATGGAAGCAGAAAAATATAATTGTTTTATTCAAGTTCTCGATATATTTTACGCCGACCAAGCGCCACTTCAAATTATTAGGCAAAAGAGAAACCAAAATAACCATGAAGCACCATGATTGTCTCTACTAGATAGTAGAATGTTGAGCAGCCCCAAAGAAACAATGGACAGCAGACTTGTGGGTCCTTGCACAATCGCAACCCAATTTACAGCGAAGCTGTAGTGTTCCAGAAGTTGTAATGAGAACTTAAGTTCTGTATATATCCTCACATACTTTGAAACGTTGAGCGCACGTGACTGCTTCGTTTGTGACGGCTTGACAAAATTTGTTCCACTCTGGAACTCAATCACATGCTTTACGGGGTGTCGGAATTGCTAAGTGAAATTTACTACAGAAGCCGTACTAAACCCAAACACTTTGAATTCTGCCTACACATAACCCAGACCAAAGCCCTAATTTTCGCAAAATAGAGACATTTTCTAACACAGTGATTCCCTCGCGACGCTGAAGAAATGGTATAAAATGTCCCTATAACACTTTCGAAGAGATATTTTGGAATTTTTTAGAGAGGTTTTATTTGATCGAGAAGAAATGTCGCAGTGAGCTTTGCTATAGCCTTCCCCCAAGTATCGTTAAACTAAATCTTGGTGGCATTTGTAAGTCTGCCAGGGAAAACATCTTCCGGAGATTTCGCACTTGTAACTTATTGCAAAGGACCCACTCAACCCACACATACTGAACTTTTTATGCATTATATCTGTTTCCTGGCCCTTATTTTCGCCAAGCATAAACAAGATGCATGTTTAAGTCACTGAAGAAACCAGCGTAACCTCGTATAACGCGTGAAAGTATCCGAAAAACGCGGGTTAAATAAATATTTTTAGCCCTCCTAATAGAGGAAGAAACGTTAAAATTGCGCGACAAATTGATCGTAAGATGCTTCTCATTTCTACTAAATGTAAACTTTCTGTAACGCTGAATTTTCTGGGGACATGGGGAGGCGTAACTGATACTTGCTGCATGACACTTTCAAACAGTGGATTAATAAATGTTTTGTAAAAGCTATATTTTATGCTAACGAATTTACATTCGCACACAGACGTGCCACACGGCGCCGCCCTTTTTTACCAAGTTTAATTGGGCATTTGAACATATGCCTAGGCTGGGGTCTAAGCTCTACGCTGCTCGTCAAATTTATTCATATAAGCTGTGCAGTGCTTGAATGCGTAATTTATTGCACAGACCGTGATTAGTCTAAACAATTTGAATTTTGCCTACACATACTGTTTGGACCGGACCGCTGGTACGATCTGTTGGGAACTCGGCGCTGACGCCCGTGGTTGTACCTGGGTCGCAAGCCCCAAGGGTAGCGTTGGCCTGGCGGCCTGGGGTACAACTGGAAGCATCCGAAGGTCCCGGCAAAGCATGAGTCGACTGGTAACAACGAAACAACTTGTTTATTTTAACATCGCAAAGAGTTGGCGGTCAGGTTTGACCGTAGTAGAGAGACGGGAGAGCACTTCACTCAACAGAAGAAATCGGAGCCCTCCTTTTGGCGTCCGGGGGCAGCTGTTTTTATACTCTCGCAGTTGAGGGCAAGAAGGAACCCCTCAAAAGACGAGCACGTGAATGTACAATGGGCTAATGGTGACGCACACTGTCGTGGCGCTGCGCACGATCTCGTAGCACCCTGTCGTGGCGCTGCGCACGATCTCGTAGCACCCCGTCGTGGCGCTGCGCACGATCTCGTAGCACCCTGTCGTGGCGCTGCCGGTCGGACACAATGACTGTAACGAGAAGATGGTCCCTGCTTTGGCATCGCCTGTTTCGGGCACAATGACTGGAACGAGATCCCTGCTTTGGCATCGCCTGTTTCGGGCCCAATAACTGGAATGAGATCCCTGCTTTGGCATCGCCTGTTTCGGGCACAATGACTGGAATGCGAGGAGGATCCCTAGGCGGTCGCATCGCCGCAGACGCGCCTGGAAACACCTGGCGATGAGTGTTGCGGCGACGACGATCGGGCCAAAATGTCTGCCGCCCCGCCGCAGTCGCGCCGGCAAAACCACGTGTCGCAGGCGAAACGCAACAGACCGCCCCGCCGGGGGAAGGAGATCCCGATGGACAGGGGACTGCATCCGCTGTCCGGAGGGATGTCGCTCGATGATGCTCATAACCGAAGTCGGGCGTCCCTCGACGTTTCTTGAGCGCAGCGCACAGAGAAGGCCTCGTTCTCTCGTTCAGGTTCGCACGGGACACTGCAAAGTGACTTCGGGAGAGTTCACATTTTTGTTCTCGTTCCCGGCAAGCGTTAGAACTACGCTGAAAACTCAACCGCTCAGTCAGCAAGCACGGCACAACCCTCACTAAGCCCTGCCAGGCTCTTTCCCCTTTTTATACCACTGCCTAGTTCCTTACAGTAGTCTAGCATCACTCAGAACGCGTCCACAAATTGAAAAATTGCACTAGAAAGCATATCATCACTTTGAAACACTAAACAAAAGCAATATGTTAAAAAAAATCCTGCCTCAGGAAGAAAAACATCAGTAACAAACAATTTTGAGGCTGATTCCTACGTTAGGGGCTTCGACTTAAGCCATCGGCGTTACCGTTGAGACTCCCCTTTTTGTAACGCACCTCAAAGGAATATTGTTGTAAAGCGAGGCTCCAGCGCAGGAGGCGGCCATTTTTGGGAGAGATGGTCTGCAGCCATTGGAGAGGGCAGTGATCCGTCTCAATGATAAACCTCGAGCCGGCTAGATAGCATGACAATTTCTGAACGGCCCACACGAGACATGCACACTCTTTCTCGGTGGCGCTATACGCCTGCTCACGACTGGTCAGCTTACGACTAGCATACAGGACGGGGTGTTCTACTTCTCCATTTTCCCGTTGGCACAGTACAACGCCCATGCCTCGCTCACTAGCATCGCACTGAACAATGAACCCTTTTGTATAGTCTGGCGATCGTAGCACAGGCTGGCTTGTTAGGGCACTCTTTAGGGCGCTAAAAGCTCTTTCCTTTGTCTCGTCCCAGACGACTGTTTGAGGCTCTGTCTTTCTTAGAGCATCCGTCAGGGGAGCCGCAATATCAGAGTACCTAGGGATGTACCTCTGATAGTAGCCGGCGACACCCAAGAACGACCGAATATCGGTCTTTGTGCGCGGTTGCGGAAAGTCTCGCACAGCGGCCACTTTTATTTCAGAGGGGCGGCGACGACCCTGACCAATCACGTGACCGAGGTAGACAACCTCGGCCTGTGCTAACTGGCACTTAGGAGCCTTGACTGTCAAGCCCGCTTCGCGCAGGCGGGTTAGCACTGCCCGCAAGTGTGCCATATGCTCAGACCAGGATGCGGAGAATATCGCTACGTCGTCTAGATACGGTAAAGCGAATTCTTGCTGTCCCCGCAACACTTTATCCATGAGACTTGAAAAACAGTATGGCGCGTTCTTCAAACCAAAACTCAACACTTTAGGACGGAATGTTCCCATTGGTGAAATGAACGCCGCATACCTACTAGCCTCTTCTGTAAGTGGAACCTGCCAATAACCCCTGACAAGATCTAGGGTGGAAATAAACTGAGCGCTACTAACTTTCTCAAGGCGCTCCTCGATGTTAGGGATCGGATAAATTTGATCCTTAGTGATGGAATTAAGCCTGCGGTAGTCGACGCAAGGACGAGGTTCCTTGCCCGGTACCTCAACTAAAATCAAAGGGGAGGTATAATCACTCTCACCTGCCTCAATAACACCGAGCTGTAGCATTTTCTTTACCTCAGCCTCCATAATATCGCTCTGGCGGGGTGACACCCGATACGCCTTGGATCGTACTGGCTCTGTGGAGGTAAGTTCTATATCATGAGTAAGTACAGAAGTCCTACCAGGCCTCTCAGAGAACAGACCTTGAAACTCTTGTAATAGCTGGTGTAGTTCGGTTTTCTGCTCGGGCGACAGCGGTGCTTTACTGATAAGGTCACTAATGACTTGACCGGTGTCTTCCCTGTTCGTCACTGAGCCTAATCCTGGAAGCTCGACCGGAAGCTCTTCAGGAACGTTTATCATCATGCACACCACTGCTTCCCTTGGTCTATAAGGTTTGAGCAGATTACAGTGGTAAACTTGCTGTGCTTTCCTCTTTCCTGGCAGACTTACCACGTAGCTAACGTCCGACAGTTTCTGAACAATTCGTGCTGGGCCCTCCCACTGCACGTCAAGTTTGTTGTTTAGCGATGTGCGCAATATCATGACCTCATCGCCAACCTCAAAACGACGGGCCCTGGCTGTCCGATCATAATAAACCTTGGCCCTCTGCTGGGCCTTTGTCATTGCTTCACCTGACAACTCCTGTGCCCTTCTTAAGCGTTCGAGGAGCTTAAGTACGTACTCCACCACGACTGGGTCGTCGCCCCTACCTTCCCATGATTCTCGAAGCATGCGAAGCGGAGATCGAAGCGAGCGACCGTACACCAGTTCAGCTGGCGAAAACCCCGTAGCCGCATGCGGCGCGGTTCTTAACGCAAACATCACCCCAGGCAAACACAGCTCCCAGTCAGTTCGATGTTCAAAACACAACGCTCTCAACACGCGCTTCATGACGGAGTGGAGCTTCTCAACGGAATTCGACTGTGGGTGGTACACTGAGCTGTGTAACAGCTTTACCCCACACCTTTCGAGAAAAGTTGTCGTCAAAGCGCTAGTAAACACTGTGCCCTGATCTGATTGGATTTCCGCAGGAAAACCAACTCGCGCAAATATGGACAGTAGTGCATTAACCATCTCAACTGAGCTGAGTTCTTTAAGCGGCACTGCTTCAGGGAACTTTGTCGCTGGGCAGATCACAGTCAAAATGTGTCTGTACCCCGTGGCTGTTACCGGCAGAGGTCCCACTGTATCAATAACGAGCCGTCTAAAAGGCTCCGTTATGATAGGTACCAATTTCAACGGCGCCCTCGATTTGTCCCCTGGTTTGCCCACCCGCTGACAAGTGTCACATGTCCTCACGAAATGGTCTGCGTCCCGAAAACACCCTGGCCAATAGTACTCTTGCAAGAGACGGTCCTTAGTTTTCTTAACTCCTAGGTGTCCGGACCACGAACCCCCGTGTGACAAGCGCAACAGATCCTGACGATAGCATTGAGGCACGATCAGCTGATCGAACTCCACTCCTCTTCGGTCTAGATACTTCCGGTACAGGACTCCACCTCTTTCCACAAAACGCGCAGTTTTCCTGGCGATACCTTCTTTGACATTGCAGCGCACGTTTTCCAGGCTGCCATCCTTTTTTTGCTCGGCTATCAAAGCCGACCGGCTGACTTTTAGCAACCTATCAAGTCCGTCTGACGTAGGCGCGATGAGCAAATCAGTAGATAGCTCTTCTAACTTTCCCGCGTCGGGCGTTTCCTCTCCAGTATCTGGCGCCTTTAACGTTACAGACTCAAGTCTATTCAGTTCGGGCGTGCTCTGAATATCAGCTTGCTGCGCCTCTGACCCTTTTTCGTTGTTTGATAACGTCGGCCCCGCAACTACCGCCTTTGCAGCGAGCTCCCGAACCTTCGATCTGGTTAAGGCCTGAACACTAGCTTCACCAAACAAAAGCCCCTTCTCGCGCAGGAGGTGATCGGACCTGTTTGAAAATAGGTACGGGTACTGGGGTGGCAGCATAGATGACACTGCGGCCTCCGTCTCAAGCGCTCCGAAAGGTCCTTCAATAAGCACTTTTGCTACCGGCAGACACACGCTATGAGCTTCCACGGCTTGCTTGATCCATGCGCACTCGCCCGTGAACATATGGGGTTCTACGTAAGATGGGTGAACTACATCCATCGTAGCTGCGGAATCGCGAAGCACTCGGCACTCTTTCCCGTTCACGAGGAGGTCTCGCATGTAAGGCTCGAGAAGCTTCATGTTCTCGTCAGTGCTGCCTAATGAAAAAAACACAACTTTTGGTGTTGTTTCCGGACACTGCGCCGAAAAGTGACCCGGCTTCTGGCACGTATAACAAACGCCCGCTCGCCTCATCTCGAACCGCTTTCTGCGTTTGGCTGCCGCCGTCTCTTTACGTTTGGTCGGACTGCTTTCGCTCGCATCCGCACTACGCGTGTCCCCCTTTAATCTCATGGGCGTGAACTTCGGCCTCTCAAACTTCGAGCCAAATTCACCCTTTTGACCGTCCTTAGCTCCGCGAGCTCGACGCGTCACAAACTCCTCGGCTAGCTCAGCGGCTCTAGCCACCGTACTCACGTCTGGCCTATCCAAGACCCAGTATCGCACGTTCTCCGGTAACCGACTATAAAACTGTTCTAGCCCGAAACACTGCAGAACTTTATCGTGGTCACCAAACGCTTTCTCTTCTTTGAGCCACTCCTGCATGTTCGACATAAGCCTATACGCAAACTCTGTATATGACTCACTTCTGCCTTTCTCATTTTCCCGAAACTTCCGACGGAACGCCTCCGCAGACAGCCGGTACTTTTTTAGCAGACTCGATTTTACTTTGTCGAAATCCTCTGCCTCCTCTCTATCCAAGCGAGCGACTACGTCGGCCGCCTCGCCGGGTAACAAAGTGAGCAAGCGCTGTGGCCACGTTTCCCGAGAGAACCCCTGCTTCTCGCACGTTCGCTCAAAGTTAACCAGGAACAAACCAATGTCCTCTCCAAGCTTAAACGGCCGCATCAGGTCAGTCATTTTGAACAATACGCGTTCTCCTGCACCGTGTGCCTGACTTCCATTACGAGCGCGTTCCATTTCTACCTCAAGACGCTTCATTTCCAAAGCGTGTTGACGGTCACGCTCTTGTTGCTCTCGCTCTTTCTGTTCTTTACGTTCACGCTCTTCTTTTTCTTTTGCAGTCTCCCTCTCTTCAATAGTCTCAAGGCATTCCGACAGCTCGTCATCCTCAGCCTCTAACTCAAGAATAGCCTTTATCAGTTCCGGTTTTCTTAGTTTGTCTGAGACATCCAGACCCAACTCTCTTGCAAGCTCCAACAATTTCGGTTTGCGCAACGACTTCAAATCCATGGCTGCTCTGAATGCTGCTTTCTCTACTGCTTACTATTGTCTTGCCGCAACTAACCCGGCAGCAACGACAACCACAATTACCAGCTCTGTTTCTGACACTAACAAAAAGCCTGGCAAAGCTCAGAAGAAGAAAGTCCCGCACTCACCAAACCTCGCAGGCAGGAATTCCGCGCAGTCGTTCCGCTGCAGGCAACCAGTCGTCACACAGGGCTCGTTGCACTGCTCCCGGATCGTCGTTGAGCTGCTCAGCATACAGTCAACTGCATATCTTCGCTGCTGGCCTCCGTTGTCGCGATCTCGCCGCTGGCAGACAGTTGTTTGAAGTCGTAGGCGATCTCACCGCTGGCAACCAGATGTTTGGACCGGACCGCTGGTACGATCTGTTGGGAACTCGGCGCTGACGCCCGTGGTTGTACCTGGGTCGCAAGCCCCAAGGGTAGCGTTGGCCTGGCGGCCTGGGGTACAACTGGAAGCATCCGAAGGTCCCGGCAAAGCATGAGTCGACTGGTAACAACGAAACAACTTGTTTATTTTAACATCGCAAAGAGTTGGCGGTCAGGTTTGACCGTAGTAGAGAGACGGGAGAGCACTTCACTCAACAGAAGAAATCGGAGCCCTCCTTTTGGCGTCCGGGGGCAGCTGTTTTTATACTCTCGCAGTTGAGGGCAAGAAGGAACCCCTCAAAAGACGAGCACGTGAATGTACAATGGGCTAATGGTGACGCACACTGTCGTGGCGCTGCGCACGATCTCGTAGCACCCTGTCGTGGCGCTGCGCACGATCTCGTAGCACCCCGTCGTGGCGCTGCGCACGATCTCGTAGCACCCTGTCGTGGCGCTGCCGGTCGGACACAATGACTGTAACGAGAAGATGGTCCCTGCTTTGGCATCGCCTGTTTCGGGCACAATGACTGGAACGAGATCCCTGCTTTGGCATCGCCTGTTTCGGGCCCAATAACTGGAATGAGATCCCTGCTTTGGCATCGCCTGTTTCGGGCACAATGACTGGAATGCGAGGAGGATCCCTAGGCGGTCGCATCGCCGCAGACGCGCCTGGAAACACCTGGCGATGAGTGTTGCGGCGACGACGATCGGGCCAAAATGTCTGCCGCCCCGCCGCAGTCGCGCCGGCAAAACCACGTGTCGCAGGCGAAACGCAACAATACCTAACTTATAACGTGCCCCTTTTTTACTCTGAACATAAACTTTTTGCATCGTAGAATTCTTACGGGACACTGGGTAACATTGTGTTAAAGGGTCGTATAACGCTTTGGAACAGTTCATTAAGGAATATCTTAATGAGTCTTAAAGTTGTTTTTCAGCCATATGAATTTATGTTCGCACACATATTTGCGAGAACTTCTTCCCACTGTTCGCTAAACTTCATTTCGTGGCGTATTTATTGATGCCTTAGTAGTAGGCTTTATTTTCCCCCGCTTGCGCAAACCCATGACAAACTACAGCTTAATGACGAACGGCTAAATAATATCACATGTTTGATTGTAAAAGTTCCTAGGTGTCATAATCGATAGGGACTTGACATTGAGCCCTCACGTATCATACGTGAAGAAACGGTTGCCAGGCATCTGCTACTTGTTAATGTTTTTCACTGGCAAGACTTGGGGAATGTCGAGAAGTGCCATGTTACAACTGTACAGGGTGCTTTTTCTAGCCTTTCTGCGATACAGCGTGCCAGCAATATACAGCGATACAGCGTGCGACCAACACAGGTAAAACGAATCTACGCACAATACAAAGTGTTCAGGCTCAAGCGCTCCGGATCTGTCTAGGCCTGCCTCAGAGTGTATCAAGAGTGGCTACGATAGCACTCGCTAGAGAACAGCCACCTTGTCAAAACTCACATTGACACTGAAAAGCTCAGGACCCATATAAGGCACCTTGTCAAGACTCCCTACTAGCGGACAGACCACGCACCTCTTTCAGCCAAGCGATAACCGCACATGGTGAATCATTGCCAGCTTGTTTCACTCCGGCTGCCAGACCTTCGATTCCACCATAGTGCCTCGCTGAGTCAAAAATCAACCTCACAATACCTGGCATCACGAAAAAGGCTCATGTATCATCACCAGCCCTTAAGCAGCTCACGTGCTACTTTTGTACGAGAACTACCGTGACTTTACGCATACCTACATTTATGGATCTGTCCTGCCAAGCAGCTCCGCCGTGGCAATCGTAATACCAGCGAAGGTTACAACCAACAAATTTAAGACGACTCACGCGACAACATCGACGGCCGCATAGCTCGCACTGTTCTTTACTGCCCTTGATTACATTGGTGATAAACCGCCACACAAGTGGACGATATTCCGTGATTCAAAGGCGGCACTGCAGTCTCTACTTTCACCTTTACGACGTGGACCGCACAAACAGCTAATACTTCAGATTACAGAGACGTTACACCATATAAGTGAGGCAGGCCATAAAATAGCTTTGCAATGGCTTCCAAGTCACTGCGGGTTTATCGGCACTGAACGGGGTGATCAAGCTTCCCGTTCAGCCCATACTGAGGACCACCACGTACCAATTCCACTTTCTAGAAGTGACGCAGCACGGAAACTCCGCGTGCTTGCTCGGCGGTGCACCATGTCTCAATGGAATGAACCACATTTAAGAAATTCTCGACTGTACTCTCTTGATCCCACATTCAGTCTTCGAGCCCCATCAAAGCTTCGCCGTGGAGACGCCACGTTTTTGTATCAACTGTGGTTGGGTGTTGTCTTTACCAAAGGCTACGCGTTCCGCATAGGGATGAACGACACCGCAACCTGTGACCACTGCGGGCATGAAGGATCGATTGGCCATATTTTGTGCGCCTGCACGCAGTACAGTCCACAAAGGGAATGCCTTCGCCACGAACTTAACCAGCTGGCCGACCGACCACTATCGGAAAAAAGAATTCTACACCGTCGAAAGGACCGAACCTCACGGAAGGCCGTGCAAGTGCTATTGCGCTTTTTGCGATCTACCGGCCTTTGTGAACGTCTCTAACTGGAACGCTTTTGTGTGTGTGTGCCTGTGTGTGCATGAATTTTTAACGCTTTCCTCTCTGTCCTCTTTCTAAACTCTATCTCCCATCCCCAGTGTTGGGTAGCAAACCGGAGACTGATATCTGGTTAACCTCCCTGCCTTTCCTCTTCATCTTTCGCTCTCTCTTCCACCACTTGTAGAACTGTCTTATAGTGCTCAAGAGAACTGTCATGCTCAATGTATTGCAAAAAGCGCAATTAGGCCACACGCTTTCAGCTTTGCGTACACATAACCCATATTAGAGAGTTTTAGAATAGGGGCCCCAAACGTTTTGGGGCCCCAAAGAAATAGCGTCGAAGCCACTGCGCATGCGCAAGACGCAAACTCCGTTTGGGTTTTGCGTTGGGAACGCTATTTCACCGATTTAGCGGGAGCCCAAATAGCGGCCCCAAAAGCTTTGCGTCGGCAAACATGGCGGCACCCATCGAAGCGACGGCTCTAACCTAGCACAAAACTGGTTTCGATTCGCGGTAACGCGTGAAGTTCGCAAGCTAGGAGAAGTGAGTGCGGTTATCGCTTTCTCTCAACTAGCGTGTGTTATGAAGATTGACTCATTAGACGCCGCTGATTTTGAATTCGATTGTGGATTTTATGGCTCGTAGGCCTAACACGGCTAAGCTTGGCTGGTGAAGGCTAGTAAAGTTGGTTTGCCCAAAACTAAGCGCAACTAATTGTTTGCTGCTTACAGAGAATAACCTCTAAATTGTACTTAAACGCGAATACACGCAAGTAAAAATTATTATTCCTATCATAAAATTGTATATTTTATTTAATTATTTCTAATAGTTTTTCTTTGACGCCGTAGTGGCGCTGTCAGCGCAAGACGCTATCCGCAAACGTCAAACCCTATTCTAAAACTCTTCACTCCTACGTGCCCCAACGCTAACACCCGCAAAGCTCTTTGGGGCCCCAAACTATTGCGGCCCCTATTCTAAAACTCCCTATTATTGCGATATTATTGTCCCTATTATTGCGATATTGAAACGTTGTATAACGTAGAGTTCTCTCGGGACCCCAAGAAGCCTAGCGTGAAAGGGCCGTATGACACTTAGGAAAGCTTCAGTGAGGAATGCTTTAAAAAGACTGTATTTGATCCACAAGCGCTTAGGTTCGCAATCAAGCTTGCCATAGCGTTTATCGGTGTTCTTTAAGTTTGATTTCCGTGGCGTTAGAATTTTTGTTAGGGCAGCGGGCGAAATATTGCGTCACTCGTAAACCTCTCTGATAATGATCCGGAGTACTTTAAAGGTAATTCATTGAAATGGCTCTTTGAACTGTGCCCACATATAACCCAAACAGTGCCCTTTATTTTTGCCCAACATGAAGTTTGTGCAACATACAGTTAGATCGGGCCACTGGGAAGCTTAGCGTCAAAGTGCCATTAACGCCTTAGAACACTTCATAAAGGTATATCATACAAAAGCTGTATCGCATGCACATGCATTTAGGTCAGCACACAAATGTGCCATAGCGTTCTCGCATGTTCGTTAGAGTTCATTCTGGATGCATGTGTAGTTAGACCCGGGCAGCAGGTTAAATTTTGTGCCATCCGAAAAGCACACCATCAACGCGTTCGAGCACATGCATATACAAATAATTTCAAGTGAGCAGTTGACCCCTACACCTCAAGCTTCGCCTACGCACCACTTTGCGCTTATTTACGCCAAATATAAACTTTCTGTAACGTAGAGTTCCCTCGGGACCCACGGAAAGTTGCGGAAAAGGGCCATAAAATGATTTTCAGTACATCGTAAATTAAATTTTTACAAATGCTGTACTTGATCTACATGTATTTCAGCTCGCACACGTATTTTCCATAGTGTTCCGCCTACGTTCTCTAATTGGGATCTTGATGCTCTTTTCAGTATTGCCAGGGTAGCGGGCTAAATTTGCGCCCATTCCACGTAGAGGGAGAGCCAGAAAACTTAATTGAAAGAGGCAGAAAGATCGGCCTGAGCAAGAGCGCTCTAGCCTGCTACTCCATTCCAGATGAACCCATATATATGGGCATATGTGGGGGGAAGGTAATGTTCATGTAGTTGCGACGTTATTTGCCATGACAGTGAGGTTCGTAGTTGCTGCTGTTCACTAGAAAGCCTAAAAGAGAGTAACGCCAATATACGCGAGTCATAAAAGCGACTTCGACAGTATCACAAATACACACTATACTCGGCCACTCGTCCATCGATACATTAAAATGCCGCAACGCCACTACATTCGCATTTTCTTTTCAGAGAACCCTGCCTGAGCATTGTGATTAAGTGCTGATAATCACAACTGCTGCCGTTGCATTACGCATGCCAAAACCATAGAACAGTGGAGCCTTTGTACATGTACCACATAAAATTAAACACACACGACGGTGCCTCGGAACCCTAGCGCTGATCATGCGACTTCTGGAATTTGCTTAGTCGAATTGATCGGCTTACTGAAACAGCAAAATTTAATCCGAGAGGCCTTAACTTCGTTGGATTTTCATACATACAACATCGAAACTGTGCGCTGGCATGGGGTCACGCTGTGCATGAGGCTGAGATAACGTAGCATCGCTCCAAGAAAGTGTGGAGTGAAACAGAAAACCTAAAAATACGTACAATGCTTTTGTTCCGCGAAAGATGAGGTGGGCTTTCGCGGTGAAGGTTTTGTTCACTTTGACTTTTTTTTAGCCGACCCCTCTCCTGTTTCTCATACAGGAAAAATCACGAAATGGCGCCAAATTGGGCTATATTCTTTAATTTCATACAGCAGAGTACGCCTCAAAGCTTCACTTTCACTAGGACGTACACCAAAGCTGTTCGTTTTGAATTACGTTTCGCTGTGTTCTCGCTTTTTATTCCATTTAAGCTCGAATTTTCTTCTTCATTTTATTGCGCACAAAATGCGGCCACTGATTTCAGGCGTTCCCTATTTCTGTGCATTGATAGGCAAATTTTGATTTATTTTTATGGCCCCCACCTCGTTCTAACTCTTCCTTCAACTTCCTCTCTTTCTCCACCTAACTTTGCATTGTTCCAACGAGAACTGAGGAAGAGAAAATCGACTTCTCATTATATTCAAAAGCGCCTGTAGCCACAAAGGACTCTGCAGCACTGGCATGCTAGTTTCACAAAAATATGCAGTGACGACAAGAAGAAGATAAACTGACCGGCAATAAAAATACAGCAGAACTATGCCGCCAGCACTCCTGGAAAACATTTCAGACGTTTTTCAGCTCGCGGCCCACTGGCGCACAGTTTCTGTCTGAGCAGAAGCGCACAGCATATTTTCCATGTTTAGAATGACAGCGCGTAGAGCCCTTTCTTTCTTTCTTATTTTCGCAGCAGAACTTGCCCTTCTACTTACGTCATTACACTTCGTCGTTTTTTTTTCATCTTTTTGTTATCCTACGCGAGTTGCGCAGTCACGTCGCTAAGTGGAATTGACTTGCAGATATCGGCACACAAGAATGAGGGAAGGCATTGCCTTTCGCGTGTGCTTTTCAATGTGCGCAAGCCTTCCGACGAATTTCTATATTGGCCTGTATTCTTTTCCTGTCGAGTACATGAGGCTTCTGCTCGACAGCGGTGCGCAGTTCGAGTGGGACTGCGGGGTCACGAAATTCTTCTCCTCACTGAACTCTTTATGCATCTGTGCGTGGCGAGTCTCTTGTGTCAGCTTGTCTGTCATCGTGGCCTTTAGCGCAACAAAATCAGAATAAAAACCTGGACAGTGGCCAAGTAGAATAATGGAAACTGCTCTTAGCCTTTAGATGCATCCGCACATTCCGGCTCCGCTCGATGTGGGCTGATTATCAGGACGCGTCCACCTGTCCGAACGACGAAGTGTGTCCCAGTTACTCGCGGTAACGCGAGCGTGTTCTCTTTTGTCACATAGAACAACTTATGTATGGTGCACTCAGAGTGTCGTTTCTCTTATGTTTTGTTCGTGCGCAAAAATAGTCGTCTTAGTGGGCTAAGCTCCCCAAACATCTGCATGAGGTGGATGAATGTCCGCAAAGGTGAGAACCAACAAGATTGATTCCTAAATGAAAATATTGCGCAGCTGAATAGCGCACAACCAACACTTTCTGCATTTCACCCTAGCCGCAGTGCGGCAACCGTGGCCCAGAAATTGAACCAGTGACCTAGTGCTCAGGAGCAGGACTATATAGGCACGAAGCCACCCTCGCATGTGGTAGTAATCTCAGAAGCGATATCTAAATTGACAACGTAGCGTAAAGCTTCGAGTGACTATTTCCACAACTATCACAAAGTATGTCTTAATTATAGGTGAAAACGAACTCTGAACGCTGTTATTTGTAGTCCGCATAGTTTCCTAATATAACCCTGAAACACTTTTCTAACTAATCATAGTATGGCCTCAGTATTAAAGGACGTCGTCTCACAATTCTCAAGCCGCAAAAAGAATTTTCCGATCCTTCAACTATAAGTGGATTTATCGCAGTCGTACCCGGCTTTCACTCTCTGTTCGTCTCCGCTAGAGCGCTGGAAGCTACACAGCGAACAGGCCAAGATAGCAAAGCCCCTCCGAGAAATCGAGCCTCGCGGAGGTGAAAGCTGTCGTCGGGGTGCTTCGCGGCGACCGCGGTACAACGCACTACCCAGCACGCCACTGCTACCTCGGACGACACGCGCACCAGACGTCGCTACGCACAGTTATCACATGTACGCCTGTAACGCACAGATAAAGTTATTTTTCTGTTTCTTGAGGTCCCAGACATATAAATGCTTAATTTATTTAACACAAATTTAGCAATTAGGTATAACTAATAATGCTATGGTTACATGACTACATGAGTCGCCGGTCGTGTCTTTGTAAAACCAGAAGATGGCCCCACAGCTGACCATTTCATGTGCTGTGGCGCGCCTCAGTGAGGAGCATTGAGTGCCATGTTCATCAATGTGACACTCATTGGACTAGCTGAAGTTTTACTAAAAACAATCTACGTCTCGATATACGCAGATGACATTTGCCTTTGGACTTCTGCGGTCGCTCGACTTCAGGTGCACACGTGATAGCAGTAGGCAGCAAACTTGACATTAGCATACATTTAAACACAAGGCCTGACCGTATCGGTCAAGAAATGTCCATCGATTGCATTCACACGTAAACGTATGACGTCATACCCAGTCTACATTAATGGACGCACTATCAACTATAGAAAGACCCACAGATTCTTCGGTGTGATAAACGACCGAAATGTTTGCTGGGGCCCTCATTGCACGTATATACCTAAAGAAAAACTGTCGTCGATTGCCCACGTGCTGAAATTCATGTGCGAGGAACAATTGCATTCGCACATAAACGTATGATGTCATACTCAGTCTATATTAATGGACGCACTATCAATTCATGTGCGAGGAACAATTGCATTCGCACATAAACGTATGATGTCATACTCAGTCTACATTAATGGACGCACTATCAAATATGCAAAGGCCCATCAATTCCTGGGTGTGATAATCGGCCGAAATCATTCCTGGAGCCCTCATTGCACATACCTGAAAAAAAAACTGTTGCCGATTGCCTATGTGCTGAAATTCATGTGCGAGGAACAATTGCATTCACACGTAGACTTATGACGTCATACTCAGTCTATATTAATGGACGCACTGTCAAATATACAAGGACCCATCGATTCGTGGGTGTGATAATCAACCAAAATCTTTCCTGGAGCCCTCCTTGCACATACCTGAAAAAAGAACTGTTGTCGATTGCTCCTGTGCTGAAATTAATGTACGAGGAATAATTGCATTCACACGTAAACGTATGACGTCATACTCAGTCTACATTGATAGACGCACTATCAAATATGGAAAGACCCATCGATTCGCCGGTGTAATAATCGATCGAAATCTCTCCTGGAGCCCTCATTGCACATACCTAAAAAAAACTGTCGTCGTTTGCCCATGTGCTGAGATTCATGTGCGAAGAACACGTCGGCACATCTGTACGCTCTATGGTTCATTTGTACAGAGCTCGATTTCTAGCATTTCTTTGCTACAGCCTTCAAGTGTTCTCCACACGTGCAAGTCAAATGTTCGCTCATTGGAGAGCTTAGAGGGCCAAGCGTCGCGCACCTTTTTAGGACTTCCTCACTGCGTGTCGACACCTGCAAGAATCGTGCTCACCAAAGATCACGCCATTCAAACATATGTTGCTCTGAATTTCCTCAGGGCGCGTATTCGTCATCTATCCCGCTTCCCCGCTCACTATTTGGCGTTCCTTCTCTCGGAGAGACCTCGTGCCACGTTTTCTGAATTAATCATCACCCTTACAGATTGTCTTTCGTTAGGATATACGCCAACAGCAAGGCCTTCATTTCCATTGTCGTTTCTTCAACAGTCTCAGGTGCGCCTAAGTATTCCGGGTCTAAAGAAGAAGGTCAATCGCCCGAAAATGGCATTGAAACAGACGACGCTGCTATTAATGAATGAAACGTGGGGATCGAATGCACATCTATGTCGATGGTTTTTCATATGGCGCTGTCCTTGCGGCTACGGAAACTAAAATCATATTCAAACTATCACACATAACAACATCAACGGTGGCAGAGCTCGCTGCCCTACATGCTGCTGTAAGATACCTCCTGCATGAGGCACTTCGGAAATGAGTCTTCTGAATCAAAGGCAGCATTTCACAGTCCGCATTACACCCTATATCACAGGACTCATGAGCAGCTCGTATTTGGGACAGGAGAGGACCACCATTAAGATATGGCTAAAGGGCATAAAATTACATTGCATTGGCTGCCTGGACATACCAGCATTGCTGGTAATGACCTCGCCGACGAAGCTTCCCGGTCTGTCCATGTAGAAACCTGGCCAGTTTCGATCCCCTTATCCAGAACCGGCGCTTCAAGAAAGCTTCATCGACTAAAGTTACGACCCAAAAATATTGGCCTTCTCCCAGCCTTCCTAAGTGTCATCTTCATATACTTGATCCACCCGTAAAGCTACAAGTGCGATCGAAAGGTTCCCGCTCTGAGGCGACAGTGTTGTGCCGCCTCTGGATCGGGTGGGGGGCGCGGGGGGGGGGGCAAAGGGGGAAATTACAAAGACATACTCGCTCCGCATAGGAATGGGGGACACGCCCATGTGCGACTCTTGTGGAACTGTAGAAATGATTAAACACAAATTATACCTCCGTCCCCTGTACGACGTTGACCATGATGCTCTCCGGACAACATTGAACCGGCTGGCCTCTAGGGCATTTTCGGAAATTATTACCCTTGAAGCATGGCCGGACACAGCGGTGACACAAAATGCCACGAAAGCGTTATTGCAGTACCTCAATCCGCAGGTCCGGTCTACCGTTTGTAGACTCGGTAGCTACCGTCAAATGTGCGCTAAATTCTGCTCTCTCTCGTCTGTCTCTTTTTCAATCCCTATATTCCCATCCCCCAGTGCAAGGTAGCAAACTGGAGGTGCGTCTGCTTAACCTCCCTGCCTTTCCTTCTTTCCATATTTCTCCTCTCTTTCTATCGCGATCACGAAATCAGCTAACTGAATTGGTGGGTCCAGCTGCTTTCGATGACGCTGAATAACGACATTGCCGAAGTGAGAGAAGGTTATTTTGCGAACTTTTTGACATGAGATTGTAAGGTCCCTGCTGCATGCAGCGATCAAATATTTGGCTCATATATTCAGAGAAGCCTCTACGACAGATTTACAACATTTTGTAACTATATTTAGAACGTGTTTTAGGACTATTTTAATGCACAATGTGCGCAAACAGTCGCCAAACGGTCTTTTTTCGGCGCGTTAAATGGAGCCCACACCTGACTACGCCTTCTAGCTACGAGAGCGATCCGACAATGGCATACAGTTTCCTCTGCCACTTGAACAAGCAATTTTTGGATGTCAGCAATATGTGTTTCTTGTGGTGTTGTCAGTGTCTTAACTTATGCTGGTGAAACCAATTAGGCTGCACGAAAGTACTACACTTTTTTTATATCACACGCTCGGCATGCCGGCACCGTCTTTACATCGATGCCGGTGAAGTTATTCTTAAAAGACGGAACTTCGAAGACAGGAAACCGCAAAATGTCTGCGCAAACATGCATTTCACTTTCCCTTTCTCTCTCTTTATCGCACTGTCGCCGGGGATGTTTCGAGGTGGCTGGTAGCTGGGCACCTCGCTCCCGGTGTCGTTGCACTGTCATCTTCTCGTAAGCGTCTTCGTGTCATTTGCCAACATCGTGTAGGCGCCCTGCCGATCACGTTGCCGGACAACTCTGACGAGGCGCTGTTTATTCATACAAAAACTAAAAGAAGTCCAAGTGGGCTTTACACTTTCCTCGTGAAAGCAGTGCCATCCGACAACAGACTCGTTGAACCGTTGAATCACGTGCATGGCCTCCGGCGACCACCTCCGACACTGTATACGCAAACCAGAAGAATGTGTGGTCGCATGTTCACGTGTTAGAGCATTCCGGGGATTCCGTGTTGCCGGAATCCCCTGAATTCCGAGGTATATTTTCCTCCCAGTTTCTTCTCAAAAGGTCGTATTTAAGAAAGCGAATGGATAAGAAAAAAAATAAAAGACATAAAATGCGACTAACCGCTTGTGCTCCACGTCAGGCGCTGTTGTGTGTTGAAAGTTAATCGAAGTTGAATATTCCAGACCTGAAGGCATTACTTTGCAACTATTACTTATATCGCGTAGTCAAGCAGATGGCTATAATTCTTGAAAATAAATTGGCTGGTGGGAGTTGGCAAGCGTGAATATTTGCAACTTGTAGAACGTTTATCTATGCTATCTAAATCGTAATCTAACTATAGCCGTCGTTAAAGCTAAAGCGTTTATTTCATGTAAAATACATTTTATTCAAATTTATTCAAAAGTACTTTTGTGCATTTTACTTACAATTGGATTCATCTTACGGTCTTCTTGTTCATATCCATGTGCAAGAGGCATTGAAAGACTGGTTTGCTTGTGTTCCATTTGGCAAGAAAGGTACCATGTTTAAAGAGAGAGATTTTCTTCAAGGAAAGGGAGAGAGGTCTACCTGAGCTAGTGGGATCTAGCTCGCTACTCTGCACAGCTGAAGTGCAGAAGAGGAACAAAAAAAGCGATGAGTGGGAATGAGGACAGATTAGAGGGATGCTGGATGGATGATTTTGAGCACTGATAATCCCACAGGCCCACGTAGATGTTGTGGTCGTGCTGCAGAGCAATTTTCAATGACGTTTATTGCATATTATCTCAAGCGACCACTCAGGCAGGGGAAGGTCATTAAAGACCTGCCGGACATAGATATGAATCACAAGGATAAACAGAACAGTGTCGTTCGTTGGAGGCGTACGAAAGGCGCATAAAATGCGATCTTCGTAAGTTACACAAGAGCTGCAATGAGCGCCGCCAGCACGCAAGGACCTGCACAGTGGACATAGCAGACGGCGCCTGAAACTCAGATGTTTTAACAGATTCTGGATCTTATCTTTGTCTTGACTTTGTGTCCCTTTCTCGCGGATAGAACCATTACAGGTTCGTAAGTTTGTTCTCCTCCTTGTGCAGAGGAGTAATGCCGAATGGACTGGTGTGTATCAGAGGCAATAAAGGCTATTCCAAGTCTGCAGTGGCTAGTCGCGAAGACTGACCTCTCCGCGCTGTCGGTGAATGTGGATGAGTCGAGCTGGGCGCACCTTTTTGTCTGATGTAAAACGGCACTCTTGGTAGGAGAGATGCTGGTCTGGTAGGAAACATTTATCCCTCTGGGACGTGCTACGTACGGGCACTTTGGTGTCGTTCGTGAATGGCGCCTAGGCTGGTGAAGAGCTGTTGCGGCAACTCTGTCGTTATGATAGCGCTGAGTCCTCTTAAGAAGAATGTTCATTAAATTTTCAACCTTCGGGTATATCTTCGATGCTGCCTCGAGGTTGCCGGAGTTGCTTGCACACTTCACGGTGGCCTCGCAATTTTCTTCTTCGTGGGATTCTAACATCGTTTGCACGTTCTGGTACTCTTGACGATTCCGGCGACATGACGTAGTTTGGTGCACCTAGGACACTTCAAGGCTCTTGGCTCATGTTGGCGTACTGTATACCTCACTTAGCCAATTTTCACGTCCAAAGGTAGAGATTCTAACAGAACTACTAGTTTCAAACATCGGGAACATCCAAAACGATGGGTGTTGACAAGTGGAACTCACAATGAGGGAAGTTTAGCGAGATCATCGTTTCCGATTTCCCGGTCGACATTGGAAATAACATGGTGCCCTTTCCGGTACACCAAAAAGGAACAAACGGAGGTGTTACCCAGTTGCAACGTCACCTTGAGTGCATTAATTTATTGTGGATGTGGTGACGTCCACAGCAACCATGTTCTTGCGCACGTGTTTGTTCGATTTTCTTGAACTTGGTCTGCAGGCATGCACTCGAAATACTGAAAAGCGTTCCCAGAAAGAAAAGGTACAAAGTGCACTATGCGTTGTAACGAAGGCTGCCGCATGAAATTTTGATGGACAGCAGTGCCTGTCTCTCGAAGCATTGCATGCATAATGAATCCTTGTATTCGAGCAGGCAGGCGTACAGGTGTCCTTTAGCGCAGTATTGCCGCGCTTCAGGAAGTTTCAACATGTCTGTGGCTAACGGTGAAATCTGCTATCAGTACATTGCTCATTGTCAAGGTTTTAGTGCAAGTGTTTTGGATCACTTGGAGCGAAAGAAAAAGAGCTGCACGCAGGCAGCAAGCACAGGTGTCGTGCATCCTACCCTCTATTGCTTAAAGGAATGGCGTGTAGTATACTAGGAAGTTTAAGGAACGTGATTCTGAACTAAACTCAGCTATGTTGAAGACGTGATCTTCTTCAAATTATAGTCAGGTACCAGCGCTATCATTTAGGCGTAAGGAAAGAAAAATAAGGCGGTAACGTGCAGGAGAACGGAAACGTGGATGCTACCACCTAATGGGACACAAGTGCAACTGAAGACATCCTGCAACATTGTGCCATGAAATAAAATTCCCTCAATGGTGCCCACTCTTATCGAGCACAGAAGACTCAGTGACAGAGCCTAACTGGTCGGGTACTCGTATTGCGGGGGAAAAAACCTGTCAAAGAGAGTTCTAAGATTGAAGCCCGTGCAATGGCAAGTGCCATTGGAAGTAGAATAATCATGTCCCTTCGTCTGATCCTATGCCACCTCCAATTCCGTTCTGATTGCTTTCACTTCCACTCAGGTACTGCGACACTGCAGCGTCACCGCAATGATCAAGTCGTGACGGATTTCTAAGACGATATACATGGTTTTCTTCTCCGTCCCTCACTCTCACGCTTACACTTCCATTTAATTAGATTACGTTGTCCCTCCGTTCGACTTCCCAGTAAACATTAGTGACTATCAGACTTAATTCATGGCACGTGAAAGCCAGCAAATGACGCCATGCTATTGCGCTGCAGGAAGATTGCAAAAGTGCTAATTTGAAGAGCCCGACATGCAAAGTAGACCGTTAATACTGCATTGCGTGCCCGAGCTGCACAGTATGAGTGTCCCAGACCTTTCATAACGCAACTTGCACGAAACTTATTGCTTGTATACAAACAAGCTTCATTTTCTGATCGGCGAACGTATTAAAACCCTCTCCGAATGACAAGAAATTTCCTTTCAAAATTATATCAGGCGCTAATAGACGAAATGAATAATTTTTTTTCCGTAAGATGCTGCTGCATGCCCAAATGTTCCCAGACAGAGTGCGACTATATAAGTAATAAACTGTGAACAACCTAATTTTGTCACCGCTGGGCGAACCTGATTTTACTTAGTCGTTCTTTTATAGTACCGAAGCATGAAATAAGTGACGCGAAAAGTGTTTATGCTTACATCTCGCGTATGGACGAATGAAGCAGCACTGTAGCTTTCTACCGTACTACAATTGCTCCGCGTGCTACATTCCGTTAGCGATAGCAACGTGAGGGAGGTCGGTGAATACGGAAAGGGTCAAGGGTTAGGCATATGGTGAAGGTAATTCAGAAGCGCCGTCGCTCTTGGCTGCTGAGCCGAGTACTCGATTGAATACGTTCCAGTATTCAATACTTTACTTCACTATCCTTAGTGTATTTTTCAATAGGATTCCTCCAGTTCGGAATTTATTTTGTTAACACAATAGAGTTCTCGAGTGCGGTAATATTCCCGTCATTCAACCCACGCGTAAGGCCAAATAACCCAAACCTTTCAGCGGCAGCGTTTCAGTGGGTTAGAGTTCCAATTTAGTTAATCTCGACTTACTCACCCGTTCAGCAACGGATCTGCCAGAGCATTTCCATAACTTGTAACTGGTATGATGTTCAAAAAGCTGCTAAAAGCACAAGGCATTCATTACGGTGAGGGGGCGTGCCATGCCAACGCACTATTTTACGGGCCCCCTCACCATGTAGTTGCTAAAGTAAACTGGTCCCTTTTTATT
>NC_134569.1:147554066-147599066 GCF_050947875.1 Dermacentor variabilis
TTCCATATTACCTCATTAGCAGCCACTACGGCTCTTTGTACGTAACTGTCACGTACACGCACCTCCGGCCCCGTGCACACGACGATCTGCACGTGAGGGGATAGCTCGCGCAGGTCGTCCACCCCTTTCGCCAAGCGCTGGGCTAGTCCTGTGCCTTTCCTGTTTAGGACGTCATTTATCACCTTGCTATTATGACAAGGTTGCGCACGTGGGCATTTTCCGCGAGCTTTTCTTTTGCTCGCTCCATGACAGAACCCAGAATCCGCCCTGGAAATGTCCCTACCGCCACTCTTTTGTCGCCTTTCCCCCTCTCCACAAGTGATTTTGAGCACCCAGCCATGTTTGAGTCGCTGGCGATAATCACCTTTTCACTCTATCCTACCTCGCCCTGCTACCCTTTGTCTTTTTCCGCGTGATTCAGACTCGACAAGGGGCATTGTCCCATGAGCTCCTGTTCTTTCCGCTGGCGGCCTCAAGGTAGGTGCCGCTCTTTCCAGGTAACCTTTCATCATGCTGCATGCATTCCACGTACTTCGCTGACACTCCCTCGGCGTTCGCGTCGGGGGTAGAGTGTACTAGATTCGGAGAGTGGGTCCACCGAGGGCTCTGCGCTGAGACATTTTTATTGAAAACTCAGAGGGCGCCACCGTCGCCTTCTTCTGGAGGCCACGCCCCGCGCGCGGCGGAGGCCGCGGCGGTGCCGGTCGGAGAGCGTGCCGAACAGAAGCACGGCCGCGGTCGAGGGCAGCGTTGCATTTGCGTTCGAGGATGACCATGCCTGGATTAGCTGGAGTCACGCAGTCAGATGGAGTCACGCAGTCAGAGTCAGTCAGTCACGCAGTTTGCTCTCCTTTTTAAACCTTATTTGCGTGTTTCACTGTGTCAAGAGATAACGGAATGCAGAGCTCACATTCCGAAGAAATGGGGATCATGTGCTGTGGATGAGGTACAGGAATTAAAATGAAATGTGTGGCATAATTAGGGGTCAAATAAAAATTGGTAAACCTTTGTTTTCTTCCTTTCTCAGGCCGATATATTGTATGCTAACAAAATTTGCCCGATGCCCTAATAACGGCAGCAATTTAACATTTAGGGAGAATGTGGGTCACGTACATTATTCGTTACGTGCAGCACACATTTCTTTTTGCGTGTGTAGGTTGACTGTGTGTTTTGAAAGTATTTACGCAATAGCCATTTTTTCCGTATTATTATGCCTCCTGCACCCGAGACGCACTTGCTTTTCGAGGTCCCCTCGGTAAATAATGCAAAACGCATTGTTTATATTAGATTGAAATATCAAATGCGGTAAAAAGAGGGGAACATTATGGCGGGTACGCACATGAAATTAGATGTGTCTCGGTGAAGTGCGGCCTTTGCTAAATATTGCATAATCAAGGGCTTCAAGGCGTGTTCGAGCAGGCCAAGTTTCAAATGGTCAATCATACGGGCGATGTTTCAAACTATCTGGTTTAAATGCAGGCAACTGATATTACTAATGCAAGAGCTCGAAAGTAGCCGCTCTGATGAAAGCTGGGCTGTTCTTATGCAAAGTTGAGTAAGTTTGCTATTCCTTTTTTATTTCTGATCTTGTAGAGTAAGTCTGTTTTTGTTTTTGTATTTCTTTTTATGTTCTTATTACGCGTCCTGCAACGCGCTCATTCTCGCCAGCAATCATGCCACGCGGTTAGCATGATTTTTTCGGGAACTAATACGGCTATATATACTATTACTATATCAAAATATGCAGTTATCACTATTATAACTATTGACATAATTTTGGTATAAGGGTTTCTATCATAAGCCCTGCAATTCGACCATTTCCTGGAAACACAAAAACGTTGTCACAGATCCAGCACAAAGAGACAATGACAAGAACGCTGAAATCTAAGACGCGGCATGATATTTTGTTTACAAGTTCTGCTATTTACAAGAATGCACTAAAAATAATATTAAACTCTTTGAAAAACTAAAGGCTTCAGATAGCTTCAAAATTGTCCTTTAAAAATGTGCAGGGCATAAAACAAACTATAAGGCGACAGTAGATTGATCTATATACGATCCGTCTACCGTGAAACAATAAAATCTGAAAGAAAGAACATGAACAGGCGAGCATATTCCTCACGGCGGAAATCATTTGTCGAGTAGCCACGTCTTCGCGAGACACTGTACTTACCGATGCTGAATAGACTGACGCACTAGAACCAGACTGAACAAATCTAACAGAACGCATAGGCGCATGTGCGGAAACATGAGCCTCTATTTAATCCGGCTTAGATTTAGGTGCTTCACCCTCTCTCTCCTTGATGTGTTTTCACTGTCGATTCGCGTAACTAAAACGTGAAGGCGAGTGAGCACGTAGAAAGAAACAAGCTTAATGCTTACTTCTTCTTTGTGGTCTGGACAGCCGACAGCATTCGAGTTGAGAAAATTTGTTTTCACCAGGGAGAGGATATCGGAGATCCTCTCTGTGTGCAGCTCTGAAAGGCTGAAACATTCAGTATACATTCAGTCGTAGAGCTCCCGGGAGGGGTATAGAAGTCCACCCCAGTCGCACTGTTCCGTAAATTGTGAGGGTAGCCGCTCAGCTGATGCGACAGATCAAAGAGAAGTACATCTTTGCATTCCGATCATGCTAGCTTTAAGACACACTTCCTCGCCACATACCCTGCAGTGTAATAAATTAGCCTCGAGTCGCTTTTCTCCACGATCACACCAGCGTGCTCCGCAGGTTCAGCTGGCATTGCGGCAATCGAGCTTTCAACCTCGACTAGCTTACCCTGGGAAAGAAGTGCGTCTATTCTCTTGGTCATTGAATCAAACCTTGTTTGTCATGGACGGTCACAAGAGCGCTTAATATGTCAGAATTTGCATTGCAACTATCGACACTGCGGGCCCAGTTATAGAAGGACAGACAATTGACCGTGATTAGGAACTCATCTGGAGAAGGGTGGGCGTTGCAGCCACTTGACTGGCGAACGATGACGAATAAGTTCTCTACTGGATCGGTGCTAAGCCGTGAAGTCATTAAATATTTGAACACAACGCTCTGTGTGAGGTACTCCAACAATGAAAGGGTACTGGCTATCGTGACCCTTAAACCTGTTGCAGTGGATTCACTTAGAAAGTGCCGCTTGTTGGAATCCCACGCTTCCTACTTGTCGAAGTAGTCCAGAAATTCAGCCAAAAATGCAGCATCAGAGGAAGCTGACCTGAGTGCTTCGGCGCGAAATCTTGATGTCATCACGGTGATCAGTCTGTTGAATCTTCCTGGTTAAGTAATTGAAGAAATACACGTCAGAACTGTGCTCATCTGTTTTTTTTTTAAATTACGTTATGTGAATGAAGTATGAATGGTCCCTCACGCGAAAAACTCTTGCGTTGCTTCAATTCTGCCGCACCTTTTCTCAATTTCTTCCTTGTAAAAGGCCAGGCCCCTCAGGATATGCGATCCGAAAAGTTGAAAAGCGTACGTAACTCGCATCTTTTCAAACGAGTTTGGATCCAGGTGTGTCTCGGTCAACTTGGGCATTACTTTAAGTGTCCGTACGCTGCAGTCCCGTAGATATGCTTCCCGAACTGGCCGCACGGATACCTAGATATATAAATTACGAACAATGCAATTATTTCATGAGTACAACCTTTTATTTGGTCTGTTTGAAACGGGATTCATGAAAGTACCATTCCCTTTGGTGTTGTAAAGTCATTCTTGAGTAACCCGTTTCTCAGACATTTAAGTAGATGGGGAAAATCGGAGATGAAGTGCAGTTCCCTCTTTTCGCTGACAGGGTGCTGTATAGTACATTTTGTTTCTTCAGAAGACGCGAAAAGTCCAGCTAGTCTCCACATCTTCCGGTTCCAAGAGGCCCCGTCACACGTGATGCGATCAACGAGCAAGTCTGCTTGTTCAACTTCGATCACTGCTTCAAGTAAAATTTGCAGCAACATATCTCCTTTAACGTTTCCCTTGGTAGCAAAAACGCCAACAATCTGGCTCCATTTTCCTGTGAATGGAACAAACATAATGATCATGCCGTGATCACACTGCTGGTACCGGTCCTCGGGCCTTGTGAATTCTCCGAGGTTAACAAAACCTTGAATTTGTCCAGAGGCCGTCACACTGAAGTGCTCTGATAACTTCATTTCGTCTACCAACAATCCACCATGTTTCTCGAGGTCTGTAATGGTGCTGGCTTTTTTCTTTAGGATGTCCATTGCTTTTACATTAAAACCGAGCGTTTTATATTAAAACCGAGCTCGGCATTACGAGGATCTCGTTCTTCATGATGTGCTAATAAAGTCGAAGGCTTTTCAGTTTAATCACGATATATTCAAGTATCCATTCCCGATTGTAGCACATGCCCTTCCGACTGGCTCTTTTTGAAGCTTGGAAGCATGCGCGAACACTGGCCTGTTGCTTTTGCGGTAACGATGAAATTCTTTCCTCCAGTAGTTCCTCCGCCACACTCGCATTCTTAGCCCTCATTTCTTCGAGACGACCTGCAATATCAAGTAGCCTTGCCGCCATTCGTTTGTTTTTCTGACTTAGGGACCTCACTTTTGTGGAGGCTTTGTTTCTTTGTTCCTTGCGTTTCAGATAGCTTTTTCTCGCCGGTATGACCTTTCTCAGGTACTTGCATGACATGCACGCAGAAAGTGGAAGTTAAAAAAAGACATTTGGAATCGCGTAACATGGGCGCATAGGGGCGTATATACGTACTCATGCTCACTGGTACTCATGCTCATAGGTACTCATACTCACTGTCTAGAGGCAAGCCATGTGCTTTCGAACAAGTTTCCTCTGGGAGAGTTGGTGCATGGCTATGTTAGGAAGAGCTGCGTGTACGAAAGGACGACCACAGGATATGACAGACACACACACACACACACACACACATACATACATATATATATACATATACACACACACACACACACACACACACACACACACACACACACACACACACACACACACACACACATATATATATATATATATATATATATATATATCGCTTCGAAACCAATAAAACCAGTTGATAATTGCGCTCTTTCCATGTACCTCGTTCCTTCCCTGTGTTCGTCCTCTCACACGCGCAACTGTCCCGAACATAGCCATGTACTATTCGTGAATAGTCGCATTGAGGGTCATACGAACTCGTTTTTTGACTAGATCTTGGCGACGATTAGCCAATTTCAAAATATACGTGCAAGCAACATCTCAAACAAATTTTGTATGCATTCACCTTCTTGATTTACTGCTCCTGTGCACTTGGTACTGAAGACAAGGTCATCTGAATGGGAGATTTCCTGCTGGAGTGTCTTCGTAAGGGCTACCTTTGTGAAATCGTTCGGTTTCCCTGCACCTCTACAAGGATGGAAGGAGTCTGCGGCGTACAGAACTTTCTTTGCTTCATCAACATTGTCGCATATTGTTTCGGACACTTGTTTCTTCCGAACATACTCCGACAAATGACCACCACTTGGATCAGGCTCATAATTCATGAGCACGGTATCTTTAATGCTGACGACTTCAGTATCACGGCTGAGGGAGGCCAAGACATAAGTAATTCCATTGTAATTACAAAACTTGTGGACTGCCCAGTGCTCGGTTGGCGGGAGGACATCCCCGAGCTCTAATACCTTGTCTTCGAGCTCGCGCAGATTTCCATTTTCATATGACTCCAATGTAAGTGACGGTTCAGCTCTTAGCTGGGACGTTCTCTTTGATGGTAGGCCTTCATATATTGTTTGTGAGGCCGGTCTCTTTCGCGTGGCCTGTTTGTGTGGGGGCTGCTCGTAGTGACACTGTGAAAGAGACGGCAAGATTGTGGGTACGGAATCAGACCGCAGTGCAGGCTTCCCACGCTGCGCAGATACTTCTTGGCCGTCAAAGATATGCACATAATGTCTCAGTACGTAATCTGCCTCAAAGTGCCGCTCACAAATGGCGTCGGTAGCTTCCAAGGGCTGATTGGTGCGGTGAAGGTTGCGCTCCCACACTCGGCGCCTTTCTTCATCTTTCTGGACGCCGAAGAGCGAGAGCTTGGCCTCACCTTTCAACCTATTGTATGCTACCCGCTACGCAATAGTAGTTCTTTCGCCGGGATGTACTAGGTGTGGTCATCCTCTCATGTTTCAAACACTCTGCCGAGTTACCAGACAAACCATAGACATGCGCGCCTGCGCGCGTGTACATCGTGCAGACGGCATCGTTTGACAGAAGCGACGAACCTCCAGTCATGGCAAAGCAGTAATTTTATTGTATTCTCCTTTTTTTTTTGCACACTAGGTACAAAAATCAATTATAGAGAAAATGACGAAATAAACACAAGCACGACGGTGTGTTCAGGAGACAGCGGCGCGTCGAGTAGACGACAGCTGGGCGCCGCCGTAACCACCGTAGGTAGGCGTGGTTCCGCCGTGCCGCCGACGCACCGGATTGGCCGGAACGTCAGAAGAAGGCGACTGCAGCGCCGCCGCAAATTTCAATGTTTTTCGCTTCACTCTCGCCGCTTGTCGGGGCTTCCGTTGGACCCACTCCCCCATTCTAGTACGCTCTATCGGGGGTATGCGTTCCATTGTCACGCACATTCTCGTTCACAATGGCAGCTCCGTTCAGCTTTTCCTCGGGTGCTTCACGTCGTTTTGCAACTACCGTGCGTGCATCACGCTCCCTGCTTAGCTCATTTTTGAGCTCTTGCACCTGTTTGAGAAGCTCTTTCTGGAAAGCCTACTATTTTCTGCAGCCTAGTATCGATATCACATTGTGTGCCGGTTGATTCGATGCCCTCTCTATTCTCATCCGTCTCCTCCTCTGCCTTGAGGAACCCCCCGCGCACTGCTTGCTTTCCCGTCTTTCTCGCCATATATTGCACGGCTTCTTGCAAGTACTACAATACCATAATATTGCTACTACTGATGCAAATACTGTAATACTATATCAATGCAGAGCGCGTGCCTTTTAGCAAAGACCGATACGCACAGGATCCAAATCCTCAAAATGTCGCAAAGCAACTCTCACCACTGTTTCAAAAGCAATCAATGCCGCGGAGACCGAAGGTATGACACGCTCTCGCATGCCCTGAACCACGCGGCCACGCTCTCACCTTCCTATCAAAAACACGCACAGTAAAACCACTAATAGCCGGAGTCCCGAAAAGCACGTCCATTCACCACAAAATCCAAACAATTAGCAGGGCAACACTCGCGCCATCTCTTACTACCCTGCAAGCATACCGACCGTCGCAGTAAAACCACGCGGCGAAGCCGCATAACTGCAGACTGGAGCTATGCGAGAAAACAACGTATCAGGGGATGCGTGAGAGTCACGCATTGCACAAGGTACACGTGTATTAGGAACAGATCGCCAACAGTCGAAAAGGACGAGAAGCAGCAGACCATCTTCGTCGGCTGGCGCCTTTGTCTTTCAAGTTCTTCATTGGGTTGTACCGGTTCTTGGAGCCTCATGTGTGTCATATGTACTTCCGACATGTGAGCTAATAGGAGACTATACCTAATGTTTGCACCAGTTGGTGCCGTCTTGTCTAAGCTCTGCGTAGTGTCTAAACGCTCACCAGCACACACACAAGACACAAACAAAGAAGGCAGAAATAAGAATGGTAGAAAATCGCGGCACGCTGTGCAACAACATCTCGGAGGGAACAAATGAGGTCACAATAATATACTGAAATGATGGCTCGAGGCCTATTTGGAGAAGTGCGCAATTAGACAACAGATCCGCCGTAGTTTGCAGGGAGCGTGCTGCTTGGGGTCCATTACTGCGCTGCAACGAACCACATGTCCTGCATATATTTATTACCGCCTTGCTAGACAACGTTCCTACGCGGGCACCGCAAGCTGATTTTCATGACGAACTACAAGTACATCAAGTGCACCATGTGCAAGTGCAAGAAACACTTTAACTTCCTTTCCCAAGTGTTATCAATACTTCGAGTGTAATATTCCATTTTTGTTTTCAACTTTTAAAAGGTATTGTGAATGTATACCATGTTTTGCCATATTTGAGATTTTGTGCCGTGCAGCAACACCTTTTTAGACTGTCATGGGAAGCAAAAGCGGCCTTCCAAAACAACCTTTTGAGGGTTTTTCATCTGTTTTTATTCTTCATGCGGTTAGCATACTGATGAGTCCCGCATCAGGACATCAACTAAGACAGTCGCTTTATTAGGGCACTCTGCAGTACTTTTATCATCTTCGGGTTTGTTAACGCACGTACAAACCTCCATAAAGAGGCGTGTTGTTGAGTCCTGACAAATGGAAATGCGGCTATTTTTACAGAACATGTAAGTGGTGGCGGCGTCACGTTCAGTATTAAAGATCCAGGGACGCGTGAACTGCAGTGGCTGCCGATATAGTTGGTATAACCGAACGACTAGTACAGGATGGAGCTGAAACGAATGTGACAGAGCATGGCAAAGCTCACAATTGTTCCACCCTAAGCACGTACTAAAAATATATGCAACGTTAATACCGAGTCGCCAATTATTCGATTAAAAACTTGAAGTGAAGACCTTTTCCGATAATGATGACCTGGTATTCCAGACAACGAGATAAATTTGAGAACGGGGTGGCGACTTGGTCTCGAGGCCCTCACAGCGATACCACGCGGCATCCCGAATTCCGGCAAAAAAAAAAAACAGCAGACTTCTATAAAAGGTTCAGCTTTACCAAATGATCAGGTTGCTTTAACCTATTAAAACGCCAACCTCTCAACTGCTGTAAACTGTTTCTCCGTATCAGAACTAAACAAACAAGCAAAAATTAACCAGCTTACGCAGGAATAACGTAAGCTGGGTTACGCTACGTAGCATCTGTACAGCATTATTGACGGGTCGCGGGAAATGTTCAATCCCGAGTCATAACAATCAGACTGGCTTGCAAGAGGCACCAGCAAAAAACGTCTTACCCCCGCCTTCTTCTCTGTACTCAGTGCCTCTCAGCCGCTTGCCGGTCTATTTACACAGCCCCTGTCGCGACGAAGCTTGAGTTCGTTCACGAGGATTTGCTCGTTGTTTGTGTTACTCGGCGGCGCAGAGCGTGTCCTTGGGTGCCGATTACTCTTGGTCGCCTTCTTCGTAGCACGCCAACGCAGCCCGTAGTCCTCTCGTGTCTGTTTTAGATTTGCGGAAGCAAGCAATTCGAGCCCGTGTAATTCATTATCACAAAGTGCCCCGCTCTCTGAACCCGAGCGATCATTTGCCCATCGACGTGTCAAGGCTTCCTCAGTCGGGGAGTTCCTGCGGTGTATGTAAGGCATGGAAAAGACAGAATGCCGCAAGACTACTGCTGCACGGCATGACAGAAATAAAAATTGCGCGAATTCGGTAACATTACTCGACAGTATTTATTTCTTTATTTCCTTTCCTTCACGTGCGAATGGCTGTTATTCCATTAGGGATGACAATGCTTGTGGAACGCACTTATGCTTTTCTTTCGTTTATATATATTTATTGATTTTAGAACTTACTCGAGCCCAGACTTCACAAAATTGAGTAAAAAGACATAAAAGCGCTTTTATGCTGGGAAACTTACAGCACTTCTTGTGGGCCGCTGTTTGTTTCGTGCTCGTTTAAGGCGGACTTAAACAAACGTATAGATTCTATATAGATCTTTTGTGTGCCTATTTGCCTTCCTAATGAGTTCTGTTCGGCTACACTCTGTTTCACAGTATAGCCGAGGCCTGGGAGAGGCTTTCGTCTTGTAGTGGACATAAAAATTGGCTGCTGCGGCAGCTGCTGCGGATTGCGGTGACGTAGGCGGATGACGATGATATCACGTGTTTTAAATAAAGGAGTCGAATATTCAAGAACGGCGCAGTCCAAATGTTGGCTGGATGGCTGGTAGGAAAAACGTTATTCAGGTCCATTAGGTTGCACTAGTTTGCTAGCCCGAAGCGGGCCACTCCTGCGTTGAGACTGAAAGGCCTAGCCTTTCGCCCAACGTTTCGACACAACGTTTCGAACGAAAAAAACCAGTCAAAACACAAAGGACAAAAGGAGATGTTCACACCTCAACAACTGAACCTCTCCTCTTGTCCTTTGTGTTCTTGACTGGTTTTTTTCGTTCAAGTATGTACCAACTGGCCCAGATTTCGACCCTTCTACAACGTTTCGGCCCGTTGGACTGCCCATAGCTATTCTTCTAATGTGAAACTGTCTAGCGCTGCGTCCCATCGCTCTTCAGTGTTGTCTTTGTCGTTACGTAACACGGAGCAATGCCAGAGCATATGAATAAGATCTATGGTGTCGTTACATTTATCGCATGTTGTAGGAGTGGAGAAGTCGGAATACATTTTCTAGATTAATAGCTAGTTAAGACAGTTTCTTGTTTGCAAGAGCCTGAGCGTAATGGCCTGAGCTCTATTTAGTTTGCTGTGTGGATAGTGGTAGAACCTGCGTCCTACGTAGAAGTGACTGGTTAGCTCGTTGTAAGTGAGAAAATGGTCCCTGCAATTTCGAACTTCAGCATCTTTTTGGCTTGTGACTGTACGGTTGGCAAGTCCTCGTGCAGCATTGTGGTCAGATTCGTTGAGGTTCACGAGAGCACGCAAATGATGACTTTTCTTTTTGGACACCGTGTCTTTTCGTCAACGTGTTTTGGAGCACTCCGCTGGTGCTCAAACATAAATTGTACACGAGATTACAGGTTGCACAGGGTGAAAGTACACGCAATTTTACTCATCGGGTTTAGTTGTGCAACATATAGTTATCCACTCCGCTACACCTTTCATTTACGTAGATGTTCAACTTAGCAGTTGGTCTGCCAAGCTTTTAACAGAAAACTGTTTTTGCAAGGCACCAGCGAAAATCTTGTCCTCCGTACGTACGTCACGCAATCATCACGCAAAGCCGCAATTTGGCAATACTTGGTTGTTTTGTGCCAACGCGACGGTTACGAAAGCAAGCATAGAATAGGTTTGAAAGGTTTGCTTATTTGAAGGAAATGTGCTCTGGAAGACGCGTATTTGTTTCCATGAGTGCATTTATTTGTAAATTGCTTATATACCACTGAGTAACGTTGCAGAATATTGAGCCGGCAGCTAGGGCAATAGTGGTAGTAAAGTTAGAAGTGCTTGAAAGGAACTTCTTGCCTAATCGGTCAACTTTGGGTGAAAGTTCGCGAACGAAAGCATTCTAGATGCATCACTGGCGATTTTTCGAAAGTGATTCCCGTCAGCCGTCCCCTATTGGTGGCGGTGCGTCGCCTCGCCTTCAAATATGTGGGTGCACGTGGGCGCACGACTCCGCCGGAGCTCGAACAATTAGGTTCCCCACATACGTCCACCCTGTCGCGTCGGATATACCTATGACGTCTGGTAGCTTCCGTGGTGTTGCTTACGCTGCGCAGCTGCAGAGGCTTCATCTGCTTGTCATCGCTCTCATTTTTTTTGCCTTTCAAGCGAGATAACGTTCTATTAGTGGAAGGCAAAGGCAGCTGTCACTGCTTTTAAGAATACGCGTTTCACTAGTCGCTTCCCTGTTCGACTGATTTCTCTGGAAGAGGTATCAATCTTTTTTTTTTCTTTTTTCTCTTCACCATCACAACATGCACAACCTATACTACTAAAGTGGCGTCCGTAGCTTTAAGTTGCCTGCACACCTGGACCGACTGTGATTGTATGTCTGTGCTCCTTACTTTCTTTACCTATGCTTTGTTATCACTCCACCTCCCCCTCCCCTATCTCCCCAGCGTAGGGTAGCAAAACGGATATTCCCCTTTGGTTAACCTCCCTGCCGTTCCCCTTTCCTTTCTCTCTTTCTCTTTGGTACTACAATCATCGATGTCTTAATGGGGCCCTGAACTACATTTATTTGAAGCCTCAAAAAACGCCTTGGAATAACTGTTGTACTGTAAAGGAATATATTGCCGAAATAATTTGTCAAAAAGACCTAGTAGGTGTGTAGATACTTCGAAGGTGATATTTATCATTCCTGTTCACGCCTCAAAATCTAAAGTTTTGAAGGACCGGAGGAGAGCCAGTGGCGATATAGAGTGGTGAGGCCCCACCGATGGAGTTCCGGCGAGGGGGCTCGTCGTGGCACCTGGCGGCGGCAGCGATACTTCCGCCACGCCACAGACGCAGCTACGCGCAACTGCTCCATAGTGGCAGTTCTACGTGGTGCGCACTTGCTTTGCCCTGCGCGTATTGTAGGCACTTCCATATTGCGCAATTCGTAGCATTGAGTACGAGGATTAACACGAAGCATTCCAAATCTAGGAGTGGCCCGTAGTGAGCGCGCACTGACAGACGTCGCTTGGCGATGCTAACCGCCAATTCTCGCGAGGTGTGGCAGCCGTACCATAAAAGTGCTCTGGGCTTAAGTTCCGCGTAGTTCGAGGATAGTTGAGTGTTTCGGAGTACTTGAAGTTAACGAGACATGACGGGGCCAGGGCACCGATAAGTAGTGGCCAAAGATTCATTCCTTCTTGCGTGAGCGGATGGTAGTCTGCTCACGCTTATTCATTGGTGTCAGGTATTGTCGAATAGCAGCCGTGTAGGGGAAACTACGATAAGAAGAAATATGGCAGGCGTGGGCAACCCCAAAACGGATGAGCAGAAGGCTTGCGCGTAAAAGATTGTTTGAGAAAGAGTAATTCGAGCTCCACTTGTGAGCACTACGCGCCCCGCACGGGTGCGAAATTTGGCTCACATGCTGACAGCAGCGCATGCTATCCGCTGGATCTTTTTTTGTTCACCAAGCTCGACGGATGATTCAAGACTCTTGTTAAGCGAAATAATTCTAGCAATATTGTAATTAAAAGATTGTTGAAACAAATGGTCACTATAAATCAGTAAGGAATTCTAGCGATTTGTGCGACTGAAGTCACACAAGGCGCTACAAGAAACGCTTTTACGCATCTTGCACAGTAAATATGCAACGATATGCAAGTTTATGGCACAGATTTGTTATAAGAGCATCTCGCTGGAAAGCACACGTATGCATTAAATGCCTGTACGTGTGAAACAAAACACACTTTATGCTTCTTTAATAAACAGAGATTGGCAGGATATCAAACACAACTGGCGATTCACTTATGTGCGAAATTTTGTAGCCAAACAGGGCAGCCAAGCAAAAAAGGTCATTATCTGAAAAGTTGCACTTTTTTCGACACCAATCAGTAATCTGAGGTCAAAAAACATGAACGCCCGTCATAACCTGAAATAATAAAAAAATATAATATTCTCATGATATTCGTAGTATCTCTGGTACTGCTCCCGTACTGCCTTATTAATTAAACATTCGTGCCGGCGGAGACAAGATGTGGATCTAGTTTCCTGTAGTGGATGTGGCCAAACGTGGCAGAGGAGATTAGAGCCCTGAAGTTACTTTATAAGCCGTTCTTCTCGCAACTATACGCGTACACCTCTCCAGTGCCACATCCCTCGATAATGAAGTCGAGGCGTCCACTCATTTGAAAGTGTGATCTTGTTATGAGCAGGATTCAGGTGTAGTTGAGAGAGAGGCAGACACTAAATTTATACAAAAGAAAACGTGACCATAGGTAGCCCCTCCGCTTTGCAGTGGGTGGTCGCCTCAGTCCAGGAATTCAGCGGCCATATAGCTGCCCTTCTCGCTCGGTTAATCAGGTTGAACTGGTCCGTCGAGTCTGAACTAGACAGCGCTGCCTCCCATTCTCGTGTGGTAAGATGCATTATGAGTGTGAGCTCTGGTGTCCATGCGCAAGCCGATAAAAAGTGGTAAAGCGTTGCGTATGGATCGCAGTATGGGAATTTATACGAATACAGCGCAGCGTGTATATCGTGATAGTGACAAAAGCGTGGATGTGTATTTGTTTGGAGTTTCCGTCATACTATGGCTTCCTCTCGAGTGAGAGCTTTATGAGGCCGTGGTAATGCTCTTCGTGAAAGGTGATGGTGCTGTAGGATGTACGTGTAGGTGAATGGTATTGAGTCGGGGTAAAACTGCTTGGCGCATCCCTCTCGCGGCTCCCGGTGTGCGCGCGCTAGGGTGTATAGGCGTGTGCCTGGTGGTTGCCTCGTACGGACTGACGCCCGAAGTTCCCACAATTTTTATGCATGGTGGGAGCTTGTTCGCTCCACTCAGAATGGGATGCGCGGTCCTGGAACTAGTGGCATCGGAAAAATTACTGCATGTCATCTGAGAGTCCTTCAGAACTATGATGCAGTCCCAGTGAGCTATCATCGTGATGCCTAATGTTATCGCTAGTTCTGCCTCCGCAACGCTCGCTCCGGAAAAAATGTTTCAACAGAACTGCTTGTTGGTCGAGTTGGTGCTGGCTAAAAGACATGTTTTTTTGCCGCAAGTTAATACACAAAGAAAATAAAGTCATATAGAAGACAACGCGGGCAGCATTTCCAACTGATTAATTTTGGCCGGTGACCCAGGAATATATATATACAAATAAATCAATTGGAAGTGCCGCCCGTGTTGTCTTCTATGTATCTTCCTTTTAGGTGTGTTTTACCTTGCAGCGAAAAAACTTGTCTTTTAGCTTTCTCCGAAAACCGACGACGCATTCATTTCGGTCCCGTGATTGTTACCTGCGCTGTTGACGAATGGGGTGCTTCTAGTTGTGCTGGCCGCATCTGCATATAAGACATCGGGTGGTTCTCATACTTCCTTTCGAGCACCTGCGCTCAGGCTTGTCGCCGCCCGATGTGGAAGGTCTGGTGCATCTTCCTGGGAATCGATGAGCCGTGCATAAATTAATTTATTCGAGTGGGGACTTTTGTCTCCGCTGGTATTCCGTACGGAATATCCAAGACGTCTCAAGACCCAGCGATTCGCTATGTGCGTTGTAGCCTCACCTTCTGGCTTACCATGTGGGTCTCTATATATGATTTCCTGTGACTTGTTGTGCACCCCTCTCTTCTCGAGGCGGAAAGCAGTCGTTCCGAGTCCGTGTTCGCGCGCTTGCTTATACGCCTTGCTTATCAGCCGGTCGAGATCCTCCCCGTCCGCAATGCTGATATTTAGATATAGCGCCGAGTGCGTAATCCAGCTCACAATCAGAGCCTGCACTAGTCGGATCAGGTCCTGTTATTTGAGTCCCTTCTTCCTACTGGTAACTAGTTGCATCATGCGCAAAATCGGCGTGGTCGCGTGTTGTAGCTTCTGTGTAGCCTATGCTCCTCCCCCGTCTTTTGCTAGTATAGGTCGAGCATCTTGGGAATTTCTCTAGGACATGTTCGCAGGTCGATGGTTAATGTCCTTGTGAGCGCTTCTTGAATATGAGGAGCTCCGACTTCTCCGGCACGCATCGCAGTCTGCTTATATTCGCGTAGCTAGCTACGACGTCTACTGCCTCCTGTAATGCCCCTTTTAATTCTCCTATGGACCCTCCGACTTTCCATATTGTGATGTCATCTGCAGACAGAGCATATCTTTTTTCAGTTGCATGCTTGAGCTCAATTTTTCTTTAGTTGACCTCGGAGTATCATCATGGTCACGTGGAAAACTGTCGGTGATAGCATTGCCCCATGTGGTGATCCTCTATTCGGTGTCTACTCGTGGCGACCTAACATTTCTTGGTCAGATTGTGGCTGTACGCTCCGTGAGGAAGGCCCCCATGTAGTTGTAAATTCATCGGCCGCAATTTATGTCCCTGAGATTGGTTAATATGGCTTCGTTCCTCATGCTGTCAAAATCCCCCTTTAGATCTAGGGCGAGAATTGATTCCGGGCAGATACCCGCCGTGGTTGCTCAGTGGCTATGGTGTTGGGCTGCTGAGCACGAGGTCGCGGGATCGAATTCCGGCCACGGCGGCCGCATTTTGATGGGGGCGAAATGCGAAAACACCGGTGTACTTAGATTTAAGTGCACGTTAAAGAACCCCAGGTGGTCAAAATTTCCGGAGTCTTCCACTACGGCGTGCCTCATAATCAGAAAGTGGTTTTGGCACGTAAAACCCCATAATTTCTTTTTATTCCGGGCCGATCGGCGTTGCAGCATTAGGTACTTCTTTTTGAGCTGCAGAAGCACGTCTTGCATTGACAAGTTGGGCCGGAAACCAATCATCATGTTCGGCATCAGTTGACGTTCTTCCACATGCGTCCTTAGCGTGTCGATGATCACGCCTTCAATCAGTTTACGAAGGCAAAACGTGAGCGGAATGGGCCTGAGGTTCTCCAGACAGGGCGCACTTTTCGGCTTTGGTATTTACGTAATATCCGCATGCTTGAATGCCGGGGGTAAGGTCCCTCTGCTTCAGCGTACATTGAAGAATTCCACTATTGCCTGCAAGGTTGCATCGTCCAGGTTAGGTAGCAACTTGCTCGTGATTCTGTCCTTGCCCGAAGTACTGTTTTCAGCGATGCTCGCTCACGTCAGCTCGGAAAGCGTTATACCCCGGTCCAGCTCGCTGTTCTTCTAGCCAAACGTACTCCGCCGCGGGCTGTGCTCCGATTATCGGCTGTCAAACGTATCTACTTCGTAGAGCACACAGTAAATGATCGTCCCTGTAGCCGCACTTGTGTAGCATTCGGCTCATCGTGTGCTTGCTTTCTCTTCGCCAGCTGTTCCATGAATACATTGGGTATGTCTCGCTCTTCATATAACCTCACGCCAGCGTCAGTCACTAGAGTATGTGCCACTGGATGTGCGGCAAGCGAGGAAACAATTCGCAGCGTTCGCAGGCACCTGTGCGCCACGCTTCTATTCTCGGAGGCCATGCATGAACTTGGGGCAGTTCCACTGGATGGCGCAGTATGTCCAGAAAGAAGCATGACAGAGGTTTCAGAGGCCACGTGCAGGCTTCTATGCGGCGGCACTAGACGGCGCTGAGCCTTCTCATGGAAGCATGAAAGAGGGCTCGCGCTGCACTACACGTCTCATACATACCTTATTTCCATGGTGGCAATATTCATCATGAAACTGCAGCGCGCACAACAAACGAGACACAAGGCAAAAGTAACACACAAGCGCTTGTGTGTAACCTTGGCCTTGTGTCTTGTTTGTTGCTTGCACGCGCTGCAGTTTCGTCAGCTACCTAGTCGCCCAGCCTTGTGTAATTTTAGAAAAGTACAAGTAAGGTGTACATGACCAGAATAATGAACGTACAATGCCGCATATACCTAAAATTGAACATTCGCTGAAAGAGGAGGAGGAATGAACGTTTATTGTGTAAAACAGCGAGAAAGTGTTCTTTCCTCGCCCTAGGTGGGCGGCTCTCTTAGTCCAGAAAGCCGTCGGCTAATGCCGTAGCCCGGGCCCGGTCCACCAGACTTCGCTGATCTTCCAGGCTCTGTGCATGTAACATTGCCTCCCACGTTTCTTCGATCGCTTGTAGCGGTTCTGGGGCATCATCTTGACTGTTGTTCTCGCGGTGTGGGCACACCAACACCATGTGTTGGAGGGTGTCTGGCACCTCACAATATCGGCATAGATATGAGAATTCGGTGGGGTGCATTCGGTGCATGATAATTTCATGGACATAAGTATTCGTTTGTAGTCTGCGGAGGGCGGTGGCTTCTTCCTTCCATAATTTTGGATGTGGCAGAGGATATTGTCTTCTTTCCAGTCGGTAATGTTGCAATATTACGGCGTAATTGATGGGAATGTCCTCCCCCCTCGTCGCTTTCCGGAGACCGTGCGGTAGGAAAGACCCGAAATTATTTAATAAGTGCTTCTAGTTACATTGTACATAACTGGAGAGCGCAATTGTTTGAGGAATGAACAAGTTGGCAAAAAATACAGCGGTCTTCACTAAGAGAACACTGCTGTCACTGTCGTGGACTATGACGTTTCTTTCGACTATGCTCAGTGCAAAATTTGAGGAAAAGTAAAGGTCCACGCTTTTTCCAACAACCTTCGATAAATGAAACCAGAAATTATTCGCAGAAGCAGTCTTTAGGAGCTTGGATAAAATGGCGCCATAGAAATATTTCACTTACGCAGTTGGTGTGTATGACGTCGCACGTATACTGAGCGCGTGTCACAAGAGCGCGCAATCTCATCAGACAAGAAAGTGTTCAAGATCGCATGGCACGCGTAGTCACGCAGCCCACCTCAATGACCATCGTGGCTCACAATAGCCTTTACTCGTGTATGCCGCTAAGGATCGTAACGAATGCCTAAAAAAACAAACAAAAAAAAACGCATGGACACACGTCCCGGTGCTGTCTTCGTAATCACCGCTTCACACTGCAGGTTGTACCAGTAGTGCAGTTGGGTGTAACGAGAGTCACAAAACGTGAAGAAACTGGCACGTCTGCTCTAATATCCGTGCAGGCTAACTGGGACTCTGGAAGTCCACGAAGAAGTGACTGTAAATACCCATAAATGGCCCTCTAACTGCTGTCGTAACAGTAATATCTCCAATAAAGCTCAGCTTCTAACGCATGCGAAAATCTTGCGTAAATGACAATTGTGCGTCTATACTAAGACATGTTCAAAACCACTGAGGTATCTAGACTTTGATAAGATCCAAATAAAACCTTCCATGTGTGGCTTACGGCGCAAAAGCTAACTTGTCAACAATAATTTCCCTTTGCTCCTGAACTGAAATTTTCCCCTCTTTATTGTATACAAGCAGAGGATAGATGCAAAATGCATCATAAGAACATTCAAGAAAAAAAAAACACGTATCGCAGAAGAACGCCTTAGTTCTGTTTAGGGGATAGATTGACACTGTTTCCAGCGTCGGTATTGCTTATTCAACTTGTATCTATAATTATGACATAGATTCACGTGTTTGTGCAGTTCCCGTTACAGCGTAGACTGCACTATAGCCCTTTATGCTGTAGCAGGCATCCGTGGACAAGCATACGTTTGAATTAGGGTCGCTAAGGCTACGCGATGTTAGGAGAGATGACACGCGGTAGACGCAGCATGTGAGAAAAAGCGAGGGAAAGCGGTAGGTTAGAGACTACGCGGACAAAATATGCATTGCGCATGCAAGCGTGGAAAGAGTCAACGACAACGGTTTTACGACACAGGCTCCTCGGCCATGTCATATGTTTATTTCGTCAGAAGGCACTGCCGTGTCCTTATCGTTTGAACCAGTAAGAAGATTTTGTCGCACATATCGGTACGCATGAGCTCCTTGTGTGACACCTATATGGAAAGGCTTGATATTATCCTGTCGAACGCAACCGGCATCCCTTGCTCACAGTACTCTGACAAGTCAATGTGAGAAAAAGACATGGGAACCGTAGCATGAGACGGCTATGGACATCGTTTCGCAAGACACTCGTATTGGTCGTGCTCACAGTCTTTTTATGAAACCCTTTTATCTAACGCATAATGTATAGGAAACAACTTCTTTTCACTTTAAAAAAATGTCTGAAAAAGGCAGCACTATATGAAAGTAAGACCAGAAGAATAAAAATTATCAGTGAACATATTTGTCTATTCATTACGCAATGCGCTGGATATACGACAGTTCACCTACATCGATACGGTTCCAGTCGCTTCAAACTTAGGCGAAATTTGAACAAGTTTATTCTTATTCAACGGCGAAGACAACGCGAAGTAAATTCAAACTGTTCCTTCTCCTTAACACCCGTTTGTTTACGCACACATTGGGCAAATTACTTAGTAAGAAAGTTTTTTTTTTTTACTTTTCTTGGCAAACATGCATACCACTGTAACCGAATTGTTCACGGTTTGATCCCATTACTACGAGCGAATTCACAGAAAAGTATCCGCGGACACCCAGACACCTCTCATGAGTTGTGAATGCGAAATCATTAATGCCCACTAGAACGCCAATGAGTGGTCCTTCAAGTCTGCTCCTCGCGGGCAAGCGAGCGCGCTGAAACGCTTGGCCAACGCCGGTGCATTTCCAACCGTGCCGTCATGCTATACCTTGCCCGACTGCCATAGAATCCAAGTAAGCCGTGGTGATTTTGACGCACCGCTTTTATCACACCGCCCTTGGCCATGGAAATTTATGTCCAAGTAAAGAATTATGGGGTTTTACGTGCCAAAACCACTTTCTGATTATGAGGCACGCCGTATTGGAGGACTCCAGAAATTTCGACCACCTGGGGTTCTTTAACGTGCACCTAAATCTAAGCACGCGGGTGTTTTCGCATTTCGCTCCCACCAAAATACGGCCGCCGTGGCCGGGTAAGGTCCAAGTTGGATGATGTCGTGGAACCGAGCGCACAGGCCTACAATCTATATGGTGTGCTGGTAGCCCAGTGGGTCAGACACGCGGCTTCTGAGCGTGACGTCATAAGCTCAAAACTCGCAACCGCCAACGTTATTACAGCAAGGCTGTATGTAGATAGGTGCTGATGAAAAATGTGTCCGTGGGGAAGAGTCGTGTAGAATAAAAAAAAAAAACATAGGTCGTTCAACCATTTCCGTGTGACGTTATCAGTCGCGGCGGTCGCTTTGAATGTTATCATCTTACCTACCATGTTATGATGCATGACCTTCATGACCATATATAAAGCGTAGGATGGCGGCGGTCCTTGGAGGGTCGAAAAGTAATCAAACGTGATAGTGTACCCACCAATCTTCGACTTTACCGTCGACCTAGAGTGCCCCGACGGCGAGTGGCTTGCGTCATTCCTGTTGGAATGGTTTGGAATTGAGGGCTACACGGACGTCAACGTGCCGACCACGCGTCACCGGTCGTGTATAGATTTAACCTTCTGCAAGAACGTAGCTAGCATAGCAGTACAACCGACCGCGGTGTACCACAGCGACCACAAAGCTATGGTCACTGTGGTAACAAACGAGACAACATAAAGACGATAACAGCCACGAAGTTAATTACGCGTATGTGTCTTTATTCAACGAATATAACAATAACCACATAAATCACTATAGCTGTCAATATAGCTGTCCGAATAAAGCTTCTCTGGTTGCCTTCCTCACAGAGTTGTAGGGCACTAAATATTTTTTTTCTCGAATTTAGTTAGTTTTTTAATGCATTTCATTATTTATAGTGATTACTGAGGCGAAGTCAGAAAGCAGGCGACAGCTTGCGTGAAGAAGGAACGCGCGGATAACAACACGGGCAGCCGAGTGCGAAGGTGACGTCGCGCCACGCCGGTGCCCCCTCCTCTCACAAGAACTTCTCTCTCTCTCTCTCGCACGCTTTGCTCCTTCGACGCGTGCACAAGTTCTCTAGAGGGTGTTCACTTGTTCTCATAAAATAGTTTTCTTTCTTTTTTTCTGAAGAATACCGACCTCGGGCGAGATTTCACAAGAAAGATCATACGTTAAGCTCGTCGTAAGAGGAAGTGCCTCCCAATTGTAATGTTCGATATGTTATTGACGAAGACGGCCAGCCAGTGACATAAAACATTTGCCAACAAGAAACGTTCTGAATTCCGCCTTGGATTTCTGGAAGGAAAGAGTGATATTTTACTAAACCGTAAGTTTGCTTTCTGTTGGTAACAACTCGAATGTTTCGCAGCGTTGTACTTCCGTTATTTCAATGGCAATGTTGTGGTCTTGTTACCGCCTCTCCAGTACATGTTTCCGTAACCAGCAGTGCAAATACTGTATTCGGAACATTGCGTTTTCTTCTATTCAGGTTTTGTGTGTTTATTGTTGAAGAAAGTGTAGTTCCTGTGAAAAAAACTTTGGTGTTTAATTTCGTTTCAGTGTTTTGAAAAAGAACGCAGCACGAAAGCCTTCTGAAATGTATTGCAAAAGGTCAGATAGGTGGGCGAGAATAGGCGTGGATTCATTGCTGGTCTTGGCAACGCGACAAGACGTAAGAGCATGCACTTTTGTAAAAACGGTAAGCAGCCCATGCCTTGCAATCTCCTTTTTCTTTTTTTGTCCGTGTCTTGCCACGCTGGCAAAATTAGCTGCGAGTCCTTTGAATTGTGTCGGCATTTTGATAGGACGCCAAGCCTATGTCGGTGCCCACAGACCTGCCACTGAGGTAGAAAACGGCGTTTGGCATTGGGGCTCTCAATGAAAGCTCGGGGTGAAGCAGAAACCCGGAAATCTGTGGTACGCTGCATTTCTTTCCACATGGTTTAACGTACTCAACTATTGCTTTCGTTTTTGGGCCTTCGAGGAACTCTTAGTGAGAATTCGGGAACATTACAAAGCAAAACGCTGAAAATGCAACAGTGCACGCACACTGTCACAATCCACTTGCTTCGAACTCAGTCGATGGCATTCGAGAAACTGGAGGGCTTTGTATTCTTTTACGCTTTTTTCGCCAGTCAGGCATGGAGTGGGAACGTCTGTGAGGGGCACATCTGGGGAGTACTTCAACAAAAAAAAGAAAAGCATTTGACTCAGTAGGTAAGCAAGTGTGGCGCTCATGCGCGAGTGGACACGATGCGGCCCCGTTTCTTGAGGGTCCACACTTCAACGGTTGCTTCTTCCGCAAAGGGAATTGCGTAGCCGACGCGACTCAGATGAATGTTATTGACAGACTGCCTCCGTTTCGACATAAACGGATTATGTTTGCATATATGTGCATGCGTGCCTGCGTGAGGGCTTGTTTGCACGTGCATATGTGCTATTGCGTCTGTTTCTGAGAACGCTATTGAGCTAAAACTTTCCTAGAGTGTATGATTGTGGGCGTTGGTACCAACTTTGCACGAAACGCAGACTCGCGCGCATGAATAGTTAACAGTTCGAGGTCGGAAGGGCGAGGGCTTAATATAGTAGACGTGGGAGCTTAGTCTTGCGTAAATACGGATACGAAGAACTTTAATAAAATGATCCTGAGTAGCGCCGTCCCTTGGGGCGACATGTAACGGTAATATTGATTGTGCGTCATACTTCTTCAGTGGAGTGGGCAACATAAGAAATACGTTCTTATAACGCCACGATGTAAATACAATATAGAGGCATTAGCTCCGCAAGACGTACTCATAAAGTTGACAATAGTAAAAGTAGCAAATCAAACACGGAAAACTTAAGTGGCCATTTTGCGATGGTGTGCCCTCTAATCTATAGTTCTATAAAACTGAAGCAAGAAACAGTAATAACGATAAGTCAGGAAGTGGGAACAATTAAAAATTGGCAGTGGCTTAGCTCGGCTATGCCAGGGTATATGTAGCGAAAGCTAAGGCATAGCATGGTTAGCCTTGGTTAATCTTGATTGCAAGTCCAGATTAGTCTGGTTGTCTAGCTATGTTGCGGCGTTTAGCCAGTCGTTCGGCGTGCTGTTCGTCTGTTTCCTGGGCGATTCGTTTCCTCTTCATCTCGTTCCGATGTCGATTTCAGGCTTCCTCCTCCTGCTTATAAGAATTGTCGCCGTCCATACTGCCGCCTCAACTGCGCTTGCGGCGCACGCGAGCTCTCCTTTTCAATTATTCAACATGTTATCAGGCATGCGATGCAGCTGGCTCGCCAGCGGAGGCGAGCGCAACGACGAGGAACGCGGTGTGACGTCATACCAAACGGCGACGGCGGAAAGGCGCGGCGCTGCGCAGTGACGGAACACCTGTGGCTCAGTGCTACTAGTGGCGCATGCACAGTAGTGACCAGGGAGCGAGAGAGAGAGAAAATATGCCTAAAATGTGATAGCTCTGATAACAAGATTAGGAGGTTCCAATTGAGTTGTAAGCTCATTAATTAGGGGAATAATGAGGCGGGTCAGCGGTAGATACCTCCACCATTTATTGTTTGCTGAAGTGTATTTACCAACTACCTGGAACCCATTCCCTTCAGTCTAGGCTCTAAACATTAAATTGATCGATCGGTAAGGATGCCTACGATGCAGCGCTACTCTTGACCATGACCACGTTGTGGTCGAACAGTGAGACTCAGTTGGTCGTACGTAGGGACAGTTGCCCTAGGCTCTAACTTCGGAAGAAAGTAGGAGAGTAAGGCGTTGTTTACTTATGTGCTTTCATCAGTATTCTTTCTGCAAACACTTGACGGCGAAAATATTTTTGCTGCAGCATATTTCCAAGTTTGTTACCTCCAACCTACATCCTGCTTTGTCAACCCCGATTATCACCTTGAAGTGACACTTGATCGTCTACACGAAGACAACTAAATTTACTCATGGAATATCACCTGAAGTGAGACAAGGACAAAAGTTTTGGAAGCAATGCAGAAACGGAATTGATAATGCAAGCTTTGTAATCGGTATCATGAATAAGGCCTACATGTCTACATGACAACCTGTGATTTTTGCTTCCAGTGTGCCATTTAGTGCTTTGGCAGTTAATTCATATAGCATCTTTTCTTTTTCTTTGAGACTACAATTTGTAATGTTTACCTCTATAACAGACGCTTATACAGGTGTCTATTGCACTCGAATCCTTCAGCAGGTTTCATTTTACTTTCCACAGCTTCTGATCTATTTACCCACAACTAATTTAGCGCTTTTACAAAGCTACTCATAAAGCAGCCAGTTTTTCTAGAGAAGCTTGTTTCCAAACAAGTGCCAAAATTGTTGAGACGCCATTCGTGCAATGTTTTTCAAGGGCTATGTGATCTTGTGTTTAAAATTCATCCCTCTTCCTTTTCCTCCAAGGCAGAGTAGCTGGCTAGAGGAATGTACCTGAGGCCGACCTCTCTGCATTTCGTATCATTAAACGAATAGCCGAAAGTGGAGTTAGTGCAAAAAAAGAACTGTATATGGTGCGAATAAAGCATCCCGCATGGCATGTGACGCACGTGAACGCAGACGTGAGCTGAAACACCAACGCGCCATCGTTGTCATGATGTTGTCTTCATCCCGTCGAGGTTATTTCATTTTCTCAAAGAAGAAAATTTGCACGTCTTAGCTTTTAGCTCCTCTCTGTCTTGGAAACCTGGGAATGTAACGACACGATTACTTGAAGAAGCATACCAGTCGAGCTTCGCGTCACCAACAGTCACCACATCAAGCCTGCATTCACGAAAACTAACCAATATAGATGTTTTTTTTTCTTCCGCAAACAATTACGGAGTGGAACTCATTATCATCCACTCTGTCCCTATTATGTGCAAATATTATTACTCGTAATTCTCAATTATTCTCAATTACTCAAATTATTCATAGTTACTTCTACACTATGCTCTCCGGCTTTGACGCAGCGTGCGCGGCATTGTACGAAATAAAATGAAACGAATTTCCTTTGTGACATTCTGATGCTCGGTTCGTTGTCGTTTCATCTTTATTTTTCCGCCGTTTTTGCTGCGTTGTTGTCACTCCACTGACATATCGTCCGCATCACGCCGTCTCCGAGCTGTCGTCATCATGCCCCCGTCGTCACGGCCGTCACTCATAATCATAATCACTACATCTTCGCTCACTCACTACCACTACTACATCTACATGGCCGTCATAATCACTACATCTTCGCGGTACCATTGTCGACATTGCGTCCCCATGCCGTTGTGGTCGTTAAACCATTGGCATTTTTTCTAGCACTGTTCCGTCAACAGAATGTGTCAACTTTTGTCGTCATGTGACCGTCATGACTTCACCGTCGTCGTGCCTTTCTCGTCGTGCCATCGTCGTCACGCCTTCGTCGTCATCCCATCAGCTATGCTTCAGCATCCCCACGGCGTTGCTGTCACGCCGTCTCCTTTATAGCATTCTAATAACCGGCAATGGCTCGGCAGTACGCAATCATGCAAGTGGGAATAATTTCGTTTTAATGTGCGAGCATTCTTAGGCGAATCGCACAGGAAAGGTTCGCCCGTAACCCATAACCAGATGCGCTTAATAAACAAAAAGAAAACAATAAATTCTAAAAGAAAAAAGGGTGGGATCAAGTACTCTAAGGTTTGTGACAACTGATAAGGGTTGATAAGGGTTTGTACTGGTCGGATCAAAGGCAGGAGCAGATTACGAGGCCAATGAGATATACATTTCACGAACCGTCTACTGCTTCGTCAATCTCTGAGAACAACCCACGTCGCATTGTGGAAATGTGCAAGCGGCACAGTGCTTACGCATACTTAGACGACTCCAGAGGAGTTTTTGCAATATAAGCTTCAGCCACATTTTATGCACAAAACTTAGAAGGCTGAATTGAAAGCGTAAACGAGTTTATGCGCGGGCCGTATCACCTTGCAATTGGAGCGGCAGGAATCTCAGAGCCTGCAACAGCAGGAGAAATACACAAGTACCAGGAAGCCGGGCATATAACGGAGCTCCTCAAAGAACTTTCCAGAAATAAATCCAGCCCTCTGCCACCGGGTTGAATGATAACATCGTTATTTCTTCCAATGCTCAGGGCAAAAATAGCCCTAGCTTCATCGCGCGTAAATCTTCTATGCGCTTTTCTAAACAAGTTTATGGTTTACCTTGTGCTAGAATTACCAGTGCATGGTATTTTTGTTTCTCGAGTCGTTTCACTCATACTACAACAGCTGGAGTTCAAGCTAGCTCCAGTGTTTCGGAAGGCCTCGGCAACGGCTCCAGAATGTGGAGGGTAATAGGTTTGGAAACAAATAAGTACGCAAACGTAGGAAGTGCGCTGAAGGGATCAAATAACAAAAAAGAAACATGAAACAGGTATAAAATTTGTGCTGACTTTGTTTTTGCGTGCTTTGCTTCCTCTTGTGTGTGTGTGTGTGCCTACTTTAACTATGCAGCCACATAAGCTCTGCCTTTCGACGGCAGAATGTCGTGCCGGGAAACCGGAACTTCTCAGTCAAGTGAGTTTATTATAGCGTTAAGGCATGTAAAACCAAGCCTGTGGTACGAGCCACTTGTCGCATCCAAGCCCTGGTGTGCCAGCGCGAATAAAATGGGTACACGCACCGCAGCACCAATAATCAGAACTAACAGTAACTTAATATGCGCGACTCCAAGTAAATGCTCGCTACCTAGCGGCCGCGCCGCTAGGTATAGCGTTCAGGTTTTAAGCGAAAGTAGGTGCTCTATGACGGCATGCGCTCATCATCATCATCATCAGCCTGGTTACGCCCACTGCAGGGCAAAGGCCTCTCCCATACTTCTCCAACTACCCCGGTCATGTACTAATTGTGGCCATGTTGTCAATGCAAACTTCTTAATCTCATCCGCCCACCTAACTTTCTGCCGCCTTCTGCTACGCTTCTCATCCCTTGGAATCCAGTCCGTAGCGTTTAAAGACCATTGGTTATCTTCCCTCCTCATTACATGTCCTGCCCATGCCCATTTCTTTTTTCTTGATTTCAACTGAGATGTCATTAACTCGCGTTTGTTCCCCCACCCAATCTAGTCTGTTCTTATCCCTTAAAGTTACACCCATCTTTCTTCTTTCCATAGTTCGTTGCATCGTCCTTAAGTTAGGTAGAACCCTTTTCGTAAGCCTTCAGGTTTGTGCCCCGTACGTGACTACTGGTGAGACACAGCTGTTATACGCTTTTCTCTTGAGAGATAATGGCAACCTGTTGTTCATGATCTCAGAATGCCTGCCAAACGCACCCCAGCCCTTTCGTATTCTTCTGATTATTTCAGTCCCATGATCCGGATCCGCGATCACTACCAGCCTTAAGTAGATGTATTCCTTAACCACTTCCAATGTCTCGCTACCTATCGTAAACTGCTGTTCTCTTTCGAGACTGATAAACATTACTTCAGTTTTCTGCATATTAATTTTTAGACGCACCTTTCTGCTTTGCCTCTCCAGGTCAGTGAGCATGTATTGCAGTTGGTCCCCTGAGTTACTAAGCAAGGCAATATAATCGGCGAATCGCAATTTACTAAGGTATTCTTCGTTAACTCTTATCCCCAGTTCTTCCCAATCCAGGTCTTTGAATACCTCCTGTAAACACGCTGCGAATAGCATTGGAGAGATCGTATCCCCTTGCCTGACGCCTTTCTTTATTGGGATTTTGTTGCTTTCTTTATGGAGGACTACGGTGGCTGTGGAGCCGCTATAGCTATCTTTCAGCATTTTTACATACGGCTCGTCTACACCCTGATTCCGCAATGCCTCCATGACTGTTGAGGTTTCAACTGAACCAAACGCTTTCTCGTAATCAATGAAAGCTATATATAAGGGTTGGTTATATTCCGCACATTTTTCTATCACCTGATTGATAGTGTGAATATGGTCTATTGTTGAGTAGCCTTTACGGAATCCTGCCTGGTCCTTTGGTTGAGAGAAGTCTGAGGTGTTCCTGATTCTATTTGCAATTACCTTAGTATATACTTTGTAGACAACGGACAGTAAGCTGATCGGTCTATAACTTTTCAAGTATTTGGCGTCCCCTTTCTTATGGATTAGGATTATGTTACCTTTCTTCGAAGATTCCGGTACCCTCGAGGTCATGAGGCATTGCGTATACAGGGGGGCGACTTTTTCTAGAACAATCTCCCCACCGTCCTTCAACAAACCTGCTGTTACCTGATCCTCCCCAGCTGCCTTGCCCCTTTGCGTAGCTCCCAAGGCTTTCTTTACTTGTTCCGGCGTTACTTGTGAGATTCGAAATTGCTCTGAACTATTCTCTCTTCCATTATAGTCGTAGGTGCCACTGGTACTGTATAAAATCAATAGAACTCAGCAACTTGAACTATCTCATCGATATTAAAAATGATATTTACGGCTTTGTCTCTTAGCACATACATCTGATTCTTGCCTATTCCTAGTTTCTTCTTCAATGCTTTTAGGCTGCCTCCGTTCCTGAGAGCACGTCGGATTATATCCATATTATACTTCCTTATGTCAGCTGTCACGCTTGTTGATTAACTTGGAAAGTTCTGCCAGTTCTTTTCTAGCTGTAGGGTTAGAGGCTTTAATACATTAGCGTTTCTTAATCAGATCTTATGTCTCCTGCGATAGCTTACAGGTATCCTGTCTAACGAAGTTACCACCGACTTCTATTGCACACTCCTTAATGATGCCCGTAAGATTGTCGTTCATTGCTTCAACACTAAGGTCCACTTCCTGAGTTAAAGCCGAATATCTGTACTGTAGCTTGATCCGGAATTCCTCTATTTTCCCTCTTACCGCTAACTCATTGATCGGCTTTTTCTGTTCCAGTTTCTTCCGTTCCGTCCTCAAGTCTAGGCTAATTCGAGTTCTTACCATCCTGTGGTCATTGCAGCGCATCTTGCCGAGCACGTCCACATCTTGTATGATGCCAGGATTAGCGCAGAGTATAAAGTCTATTTCATTTCTAGTCTCGTCATTCGGGCTCCTCCACGTCCACTTTCGTCTATCCAGCTTGCGGAAGAAGGTATTCATTATCCGCATAATATTCCGTTCTGTAAACTCTAATAATAACTCTCCTCTGCTATTCCTAGAGCGTATGCCATAACCCCTCCCCCCCCCCCCACTGACTTTTCTCCAGCCTGCTTCTTGCCTACCCTGACAGTGAAGTCGCCCATCAGTATAGTGTATTTTGTTTGGACTTTACCCATTGCCGATTCCACGCCTTCGTAGAAGCTTTCGACTTCCTGGTCATCATGACTCGATGTAGGGGCGTAGACCTGTACGACCTTCAATTTGCATCTGTTATTTAGTTTCACGACAAGACCTGTCACCTTCTCGTTAATGCTATAGAATTCCTGTATATTACCAGTTATATCCTTATTAAGCAGGAATCCGACTCCTAGTTCTGTCCCTCCGCTAAGCCCCGGTAGCACATGATGTGACAGCTTTTTATCACTGTATATGCTTCTTTTGTCCTCCTAACCTCACTGACCCCTATTATATCCTATTTACTGCCCGCTAATTCCTCGAATAGCACTGCCAGACTCGCCTCACTAGATAACGCTCTAGCGTCAAACGCTGCCAGGTTCATATTCCAATAGCGGCCTGTCCGGACCCAGAGATTCTTAGCACCCTCTGCTGCGTCACAGGTCTGACCGCCGCCGTGGTTTGTTGCTTCGCAGCTGCTGGGGACTGAGGGCCGGGGTTTGATTGTTGTATTCATATCGGAGGTTGTGGCCAAATACTGCACCAGGGTGGCCAGTCCTGCTCTGGTCACAATAACACAAGTGTTACTATTAATTTTTGAATGTGCTGCTTCACTATTGCTTCTCCAAGAGCAAAAAAAAAAGTTTGCGATCAGTTGGAACGACGTCTTAACCGGTAAGCATGCCAAAAAAATTTAGTGCGTCATCGTTTATTATTTTCAAATAAAGATTTAATTTAGCTGCCTCCTGCTGCCCGATTCTTGATCTAACACCCTTAGTGGTTGCGAGCCATGGCCGAGGTTCACCACCATCATCATCAGAAATAACTTGCAAGCTATGCGGTTATGAGTTGTTTAATGTAACGAGGGCTGACGGTACTGAAGCAGCATATTTCTTTTTATATTGTATTATACATGTAATAATTATAAACATCTGAGGTGCACTAAACTTGGTATTTAGAAAGCACCATGCTTACTATTGGCAGCTTTACGCACACCACAAAGGGACCAACGAAATGCTCGCATGTGGCATCTGCGGCCAAATTAGGTTCTTTTCTCCGGAAATTAGCTTTGGCAACATCTTAAGAAAAACCGCTTGCTCGACCAATCATCTTTCTCGCGACTGAAACTTGTGGCTGAAAGTCATGTGTTATAGGTATATTTGAAATCGCAAAACTATATGCCAGGGGACTGAGCATCACAGTTCAGCGTTATTCCCTATTCAGACATATTTTCTACGTACGATAGAACGATACCAAGCGGCAAATCCCAGTGATGGATTAGACCCCGATTAAGCTAACGAGCTGACGCCGGTAAGCTGTCGAATATCCGCACGTCGCTAGTTCTGATACCCATCGTAAGCACAATGTGTGTCTAGCCTAGCCACTTGCATAGCTATGCTCGGCAAACGAACAAAGCCTGCCTTGAGCGATTATGCATACAGCTTGCCATAAGGAGAACACAATGGGAACGGTTGCGGACTTATGCGAAAGCATCCCATGCCCATGAAGTGGAAAATCGGTCGACCGTCCGGCATTGACATTCGATGGCACAAAAACCCACGTGACCACGAGATCACGTCACGTTCCCGGCGCATGACCTGCTGTGGGTCGCACTGCGCAATCTCACGGTGAACAGCCACAGCGTCGGATGGGCTCTGTAGCACACATCCGAAAGTGAATTTGCGAAATTCAACAATTGGGTAGACCCAAGTTCAAGACCAAATTTACCCCCTCCCAAAATTGGTTCGACCCGTCCCCCAAATTTTGGTTGGCCGCCCTCAAAATTGACAATGCCCCATTCGTGCACATGACTAAGTGAAAAGTATCTCGTAAAAGACTCGGAACAATTTCGCATTAAATGCAGTTGAGGAGACTTTAGTGCCTCTGTAACTTTTTTTGACTCTCCTGTACATTTTCTTTTTTCAAAACAATGGAAACAGACGCTTATTTCATGGCTAACGCAAGGAAATGCAAATGAATGCAGTGCACGTTGGTAAACATATGTTTTGTCATTTGCCTTGAACTGCACATCTTCTCACGCTAGAAAAAAAAATTCAGAAGACTGGTGCAACCTTCCTGAATGACAGCAGAATTTACAGTGAAGCTCGTTCTTTCTAGTAACTGGACTAATGATTTCACTAGCCCGAAGGTAAAATACATGCTTTAATACGTTGCACGCATATTCAGGTCCTTCCAAACGCTGCCCGCATGTAACACTTTAGGGCCTTTTCTTGAGATATTTTTATGCGAAAGCTGTATGGCGCCCGTATATGTCGTTTGTACCTCACTCCGTCCTTGTGTGCTAAGCGCCAGGCCTTTAGTCCTTACAAAAAAATACTATATTTCATCCACGACCACTTGAACATTCACATACGCTTTTGCGATAGCGTTCCCATTATTTTTTGGCCGTTTGATCTTGGTTAGCTGAACACGTAAATTACCGCGATAAAAGACACGAGGAAGGGGGAAGAAGACAAGCGCTACTGACAACTTTTTGTCAGTAGAGAGGGTCTCTCTCTCTCGCTCTCTCTGTATATATATATATATATATATATATATATATATATATATATATATATATATATATATATATATATCCTCTTGACATGCATGCTCATACAGAACAATATGAACCGGCACGTGTACTTCAAAGACGGTTGCGGAAGAAATCGAACTCAGAATCGAGAAATGCGACAGACGGCTGATATAAAAGCCGGGCTCTGTTCTTGATAAAAAATGCTTCCAGCGCAAGTCTAGTTGAAGTTTTATCGCTCCTCCGTGGGATGGTTGTCTCCGAAAATACAGCTTCACATCCACACGCGGTAACATCGGCCGTGATATGTACGCCCTTATCCTCCTTCTCGTTAATTTTTTTAGCATGTTCCCCTTAAGCGGTCGTTCATGCAACGTTCGCTTTGGCCGATGTACAACTGCACACAAATAGGTGAGCGCTGCGTGTCACCGCCCGATCTTTGCGTCGGCGGTTACGTAACTTTGCCATCAGGAGATTGGAATGAAAACGGATTGGAATAGTTATATGTTATACGTTATACGCCATGCCTTGCAGACACTGCAATGACATCGCTAGCCTAGACCATATGCACTGGCGTTGCCCCTCGTTACGAGGCACAGAACAAATTAATGAGGACAAGTGGCTCTCCGCTATCAAGAGCCCCGATGCCGGGGCGCAACTATGGGTGGTCCAGAGGGCCCACGATGCGGTGGTCGGGTATGGCCTGACTGTCCCAACGTGGGAGCGGCCCGCAGCGCGCTGAGTCGCGTACCTCAGGACCTTCATTAAAGCTTTGCATCCATCCATCCATCTATACGCCATGTTACACGTTATATGTTATGTTATACGTTATAAGGCCCTTTTGCGTACGCACAATGGATCCGAGCACTTCTTAGAAAATTTGTTATAGAGGCCGTCACTCAAACTAAAGCAGTTTCCTTCACTAGAAAACTGACAATCATGTTTCCCCTATTTCCCCAAATTTGACATCGGTGGCGTTCAGTTTTCGCAGGGCCGGAGGCAAAATTTTACGTCGTGCGGAGAACACATTTATAACACTCTGGATTGGTTGCACGCGTAATGAACTGCCCTGTCCTATTAATTCCACTTATGGCCATCTTCGCCTTCACAATACACATAACCTGTCCATAATTTTAAAGCAACATAAATTAATGACGCGTTTATTTCACCGAGGCCACCTCAGAAACCTACTACGTACTTCATATAACGTATTAAAAGATATAAAACCAGGCATAGTAATTAAATTATCCACTTATAGTTTAAGTTCGGAACGTTCATATTTCTCAACTAACTACAGTTAACATAACCCGAATTTCACCAAATATAGACTTCGAGTAAAGTAGATTTCTGTCGGGAGATTCTGAAACGTACCAGGTAAGCACCCGCTTTCGTGTACTTGTTTAATAAATTTTTGTAAAGGCCTAACTTTTATCCCCATGCATTAAGCTTCGCATACTCATTTGTCACAATTTTTTTTCTTCAAGTCCGCAAGGATAGGTTTTGAGGGACTTTGAAGTTACGTCCGGACAGGCAATAACTTTTGAGCCGGTCGGGAAATGCACTTTAAAGGCGAAGCAGAAATTCAATACCTAATTAGTTGCAAGTCCGGAATCAACCCAAGCACTGTGTACTTTGCCTGCACATAAGGCATAAGGTGCTCCTTATTTCCACTAAACAAGTTCGTGCGTCATGCAAACTCAAATTCTGTCGGGACAATGCGAATAGAGTAAACTGGACACATAACGCTTTTGCTTGCTAGTTGATTTTTTTTTTACAGTGGCTGCAACAATTTTACACACATTTAACTTCGCACACACATTTGCCAGTCCCTGTCTCTCTCTCTCTCTGCCTCCACTCACCCTCCCATTTTATTACGTTTGAGTTTGGTGACGATTACGCTTAAGTTGTTCAAGGTGACTGCGAACATCGCGATAACTGTTTAATATTTCGCACGTTTCATCAACATTTTCTAATGCCTGGCAAATGCATTGTAGGACGCTGTATACGGGTACAAAGGGCAAATGATAATGGTTTATTTAAAGGAATATGCCTTGACGTCATGTCGAAAGCGCCATTCACCATTAAAGCAAGCGCGTCTCCGCGCTCTGGAAAGGAAGCAGACAAAGAATCGGAGTACACCTGGCTACGCCCTTATGTCGAGGCCGAAATGTAGTCAAGCTTTAGCACACATGATTAACCGTGTACTCTACACTTCGCACAAAACAATATGCAAATGAAATCATAGCGAAAAAAAAATCTATGGGCACTTGTCTGAGCTAAACTGCGATAGACGAAAGCCTATCTAGGAATGCCTCTTTAGCTGGAACTGTTCGAACGCACGCCGCCATGGCCACGAGCATGCTATGCAATCACAGCCGGTTTGTCGCCGATGTGCGCGCACCCCCACGCGTACGTCTGCGCTCTCCCACGCGCCCAGTCGCACAGCACTACTGGCAAGGTAAATATACCTGGTAGCGAAGCTTCCATAGGAGCCCATACGTTCAAAACATGGCGGTTCATCGGCGGTTCATGTGGCTTAGCGCCATCTGTATGTGGAGGGAACACTTCCGGGGGAAGAAAAAGTAGTATGACGCCATATCCGTTAAAAAGAGAAGTGACGTCATTTTGTTTTCGAAGGAGCGAAATTTGTTTTTTTGGCGTGCCTTTAGAGCTATGTATATATATTCAAATGCCCCGCCATTCAACTTGATGGGCGTTTCGAGCTTTCAGCGTGGAAAACGATGCAAGAAAAGGCCAGCCGTACGGTTGTCGAAATCGCACCCCTGCACAGAACATACTTTTTTGGAGGCCGACGTAAGCTTTAGGTGTCGAGTGCTGATCCCATCATGGGATGCCAAGCCCGTCGGCCAGCGCAGTCGCACGAAAAGAACTACAAAATAATCTGGCGGTCGTAACTCACTACTTTTGACTGAACAGATTAAAAAGTGATGAAGCTACCCGCGTCGCCAAATTAAGACAAACTTCGACAAGCAAAAAAGCACAACGTGTGAGGGGCCGTATTTCAACAGGTGAACATTACAAGCGCGTCTTTCTGCACATTTCAAGCGGTGCATTGCATTGCGAGTGATAGCGGCGTCAACGCCTTCTGTAACGATGTGCGCTGAAAAGAAATGCATTTATTATTAATAATAAAATTAAATGAACATGTATTTTTTTAACTCGTCACGAATAGATAAAATAGACCAGGAATATTGTTTTCGTTAAGTGAATCTAACTGTGCCTCGCTTGTATTAGAAAAGGTTTTTTCTTTCCCAATGTTTGTTCCCCCCAAACATAGTCGCGCTTCAATCGCTGCTCTCATAACCCCCCTTGGTGATGTCGGTGACAATTCGTACTGACCCTCTTTTCACCCGAAACGTCACGACCTATTTGGATAGACCTTGCTACAGTCATGGCGCTTCCTCTCCTTGCTCCCCTCGCCGGTGATCACCGCTTTCCTGCGTCCACCACGGATTGCGCCAGGAAAATTATGAGCCACTAAAGGCTTATACCTTAAGAAAATAGAGGATCTAGCAATTCATGGTCAGTACAATATGCGAGAGATTCACTTTAAATGAGTGGAACACTATACACTATAGAGATTGGGCCTTGCCGTATTGTTAAGAGGAAATTGGCGAACTTGAAGCCTACAGATTTTGCAGGCGATAATAAAGTTTAGCGGTTGTAGTGGTTTTTAATACATTTGCGTGACAATGCCTCCGACTGAAGAAAGTAAAAACTACAGTGCACATCACATTGGTGTGCATTTCTTTCAATTATTCGCAGAACATCTTATAAAAAAATTTCACATGTGCCGATTTAAGGAAATAACAAAAAGTATATACAAGGAGTGAATTTTTGCAGCGAAAGGTCACCTATTTAGCTCGTTCTATTCGTACGCAATTTTATTGGAAATAAAAAAAAATGACATGTGATATGGCACGCATACCACTCAATTCTTTTAGGAAAGTATCTATAATAAGGTGTTGCAAGTAGCTTAATTTAGGAAACAGTTAGATTCATGTTGTATTGTTGTGTGCATTTATTATTTTCGTTTCAAAGAAGTTTTGCGGTGCAACGAGAAAACGTCTTTCGGTGTGCCCCATAAACGTAATCTACCCCACTATGAGGAAGTCACTACGACCCTGTGCCTAAATATCCTTTTGTGGATAAAACACGAGTTACCGAGGAGCTACCGCGGCAGTTTGTTGTAGTCGGCGATTGAGTTATCCGTCTTAATTATAGATGGTAATTGCGGTTAATGGCATGCTGATCCACATAGCCAAGGCTCCAGAAATACCAGACAAGAAGAATGGAATGAGGAAAGGAAGCTTATCAGAAATAGGCACATACCATACTGCCCCCAGGAGAATTTATAAATATAGCAGAGTTGCTTTCGCTCCCGATGAACTATGATAACCACTCTGTCATTGTCCCAATAATAATTTAATGGCTAGTAACCTCTAATAATGTTAGCCCTTTTTCTCGCTTAGCAATATATTTCAAATATGCAAACGCCATCACCGAACTTCCTAAGTGCTGCCCGCGAAACGCTACCTTTATGAAGATAGAAATTCCATAGCATCAAACTCCTGATAGTGACGTGACTTCGTTCAGAAAGTACCAAAAGCTAACGTAAAGTAACCTGCTGAAGCGGCAGATATTTTCAGCACAATATATGCGATACACAGATTTGCATCACGGGTATAGATGACATTGGCCTACGCCCCACTCTTGTTTTAAAACCTGTTCGCAGCTTTTCCCACGATAGACTAAACGAACGTTTATCGCTGCTAACGTAATGCTGTGATTCATTATACAGGGTGTTCAAGGTTAGACTTTCCGGGCTTTTTAAAAAAGATGGGAAGAGGAGTACACAGAGGCCGTTCGTCTAGCTAGGTTATGCGGCAAGGCGGTCGCAAACTGTGAGGATAATTGTGTTCGTAACGTCAGTATTTAATTCACTTCGATAATTAACTTTTTATTTATTGCAGTTAGCATGCATGCTTATATTGAAGACTCAGAGGCGATGCCATTTGGTGACTATTCCATTTTGTACAATTTTAGTGACGCGTCTGTGTGCCGAGATATGCACGCCTGAAATTTCAGCCGAAGCCGTCTAATTACGCATTCGAGACCCCTCTCGAGTGTGACGCAGCTGTCGCGTATGGCGCTCCGTCTGGCAAGAATGTGGGGTGATAGGCGACGGTGATTACTTTTCGTTCTCGTCCAGCGTTTCCGTTCTTGGCCAGCGAAACCGAAGAATGACTGTGCGGGCGACGTAAGACGAGCCCTGTTTGAGCAACAATTGCTAGTAGAGTTGGTGACAAGACGCCCTGCCGCTTAAGACTTCTTATGCACTCAGGTGCAGCGAGACTGCTCCGCTCTTTTTATAATAGTGGAAGCTTTGTTTGCAGAATGATTGAAGTTAATGCCATCTCACAACGTAAAGCGACAGCGACAGCTGCCGTACAGAACATTATTAACCACTAAAGTGTGCAGGGCGCCTTGCATGTGCGTAAAGATAATTTACGAGCCTGCATTGTTAGGGCTTAGGAAACGCAGGTTAATGGCCCATATTCTCCGTCACCTTTTGAATATTAGAACGCACCTACCAGTCCTCATGACCGAGCATGAAATTGTGTCATCGTAGTCAAATTCATACGTATTTAGTTGCACACAGCTCCGATTCCGGCATTACTTCGGAAGAAGACGGAATAAAAGAACAACAAAAGAAAAAAACAAGTACATTGTAAATCCATGACCTACATAAACACATACAAACATTTTATAAATTTACTTCAAATATACCATTGCTCACACAATATTAGTTTCGAGTGATATGAAATCTTACTCAGCTTAGAATTATCACAATGGCCAAGAAACCAACGGTTTAAAGATGTTCGAATTGCTTGCCTTCCGCCACAACACACCACATGAACCACTCTCGCGTCGAGTCGACAACTCTGCGCAGCATTTTGCGGTGGATGCTTCTACAAGCGGTAACCATTCTCATCTTCATGTCGTTGACACCGTTGGGCTCAACTGCATAAACGCGATCTTTCACGTAGTCCCACAAAAAGAAGTCCGGAGAGAGAGAAGAAACTATTATTGTCAAGGTTGAGGACAGTTTCCTTTCCCAGCGGTGTGGGCTAGCGTGGCGTCTGCTTCGCCGCGACGCTATCAGCCCATTCCGCCAACCGTATCTGGTCTTGCGGGTTGGAAGCTTTCGTCTTCGTCTCCGACTCTTGGTGTGAAGGAGCTCGCCTAAAGAGTTCTCTCGGGGGAGGGTTCTTTTGGCATCGCCACAAGATGTGATCTTGGTCCGCCAGGGGCAGTTGCAATGTTTGCAGTTTGGTGGATATTCATCACCAGTCATAGCAGCTAGCCTTTTCGGACTAAGTACAGGCCTAGTATGTACTCTCCTGAGGTTAGTGGCCTGTATTCTCAGTTTCTCGTGCGGGGATGGATATATTCGCCTGAATTCGCGGTAATAAACGGTGATTTCGTTAAAGGTGTGGATACCTTCATGTCGGTCAACCCCGTTGGGCAAGCCCACCTCCCGGTTACTAGCTGCTCGGACGGCTAGGTGGACGGCCTCATTGCCAGGGTTACCCGCATGGGCGGGTACCCACACCAACTTCAATTGATTGAGTTTTTTGTTAATTATTCTGAATGCTCGAGGGGAAATGAAACCTGCAGTGTAGTTACGAATTGCTGTTTTCGAGTCGCATATAATAATCTTGGTGCACGGGATGGAAGCGCCCATGGCGATGGTGGCCTCTTCCGCCTCCACAAAGGCAGATATGTTTACCGTCGCACAGCTGATGGTGTGCCCGTCGCCAGTAGTGACAGCTATGGTGTGTCGACCATCACTGGTGCGAGCAGCATCCACGTATATGGTGGGCTGGTTTTTGTAGCATTGCCAGAGTGCCGCCGCCCTATCTTTGCGTCTACCGCTGTTTTCAGTGCTCATGTTTTTCGGAAGCGGCGGGATAATGATCTTGGTCCGGATAGTATTAGGTATCCACTGTCGTTGCGGGATGTCTAAGGCTGGCCGATACCCCAAGTTGTCCAGGATCCCCTGTCCCACGTGTGTGCCTGATAATCGAACTGTTTGAGCCCGTTTGTGGGCCTCTATGATTTCCTCAACGTTGTTATGCACCCCCAGACTCAAGAGTGCCTTCGTATTAGTCCATTTTGGTAGCCCAAGAGCCTACTTGAATAACGTTCGGATTAGACTGTTAATCCGTTCCAAATCCCTCTTCCTAAGATGCGAGTAAGGGCAGACATACGCTACTCGGCTCAGAAAAAAAGCCTGGATTAGTCTGCAGGCATCTTTCTCCTTAACTCCGTGCTGTCGGTTGGAGAACCTCCTGAGAAGGTTCTGTATTGCCCAGCTGTAGGTTGGAGTCGTGCTACGGCTTCTTGATTGTGCGTGTTTTGTTGGTTCCACAATCCCAACACTGATTTTAAGAACTGGTGGGACCGGTTGCCCAGCTACCTGCACCTGAATGTGTGGGGGCATATTGGTAGCCGGATTTGCGGGATTTTTGTTCTGGACTATAAGCAGTTTCTGCACTGCAGTTTCTGCAGAGCGTGTTTCTGCACTGCGTCAGCCGCTGCCTGCAGTGATTCTGAAATTTCTCCATCCAACCCAGTGCACGTCCAGATCTTTGCATCATCGGCGTAGATGGCGTCCCTGATATGAGGAATCGCTTCGAGCTGTCGGGATAAGCCACTCATGGTGGTATTAAAGAGGAAAGGAGAAAGTACTGCTCCATGTGGTGCACCTCTAGTGCCGAGCTCAATGGTTTTGCTTTCAATATCGCCTATGCTTACGGTGGCAGTACGCCCCTTGAGGAATGTGGTAATATAGGTGTATGTTCTCTTACCTACGTTCATGTTGGACACGTCTTCTAGAATGGCTCGATGTGAGACATTGTCAAACGCTTTGTGTATGTCTAATGCTAACACTGTTCGAGTTGCGCGTATAGGCGCTGGGTTAAGGATGTCATTTTGTACTTGCCGCAGTATGTCTTGGGTGCACAGTTTGGGTCTAAAGCCGATCATTGTCTCTGGGAAGAGGTGGTTGGTTTCGGCATAGTCAACCAGCCTATTGAGAACCACATGCTCCATAGCCTTACCAAGACTAAGGGATATGGGTCTGACGTTATCTAGACTGAGTGACCCGTCCGGTTTAGGAATGAATACCACGCTAGCGTGCTTCTACTCTAGCAGGAGTGTACCGTTTCGCTAGCGCTGATTAAAAAGCTTGGTGGTCATTGTTATGGTAGGGTCATCTAGATTCCTGAGCATTTTGTTGGTGATCTTATCTTTACCGGCTCATGATGTCGTGCGTAGGCAGCTGCTTTACATGCTTTTTTCAGGAGGGCAATAACTCTGTTGCTTTTATCTTACCGGGAGATGTACAAGTTGACGATGAATTTGTTCCTTTCTTCTAGGCAGCAACTGTACAAGCGTGTAAGGAATTTTGCCTTCCTCCAGATCAATTTGCATTGCCGTAAGGTTACGTTGTATCGCAACTGCCATAGAGGGTTTGTTGTCGGCTTCAGTTCATTCATTGAGCGTGGTATACCCAGCAATTTTGACTTGCCTGCCTGTTTCCTGTAAGGCTACAACATCTACCTTGGGATCAAAGCTAGCGAGTTCCAACTGTAGCGCTGCACGCTTTTTCTTAAAGGATCTGCAATTCCTTTGTATAATCTTAATAGTTTCAGCCATCTTTTTGGTGTACGGTTTTGCCCTTACGGCCAATACAGAAGTCATTTTGAAGCCCTTAGTGTTGACCACTTTGGTGGCTGTGGCGGCAAGTTGTTCGTGTTCCGGGCTTTGTGTAAGGCCCTGGGTACATTCGGCTCTATACACAGCGCCTATCCTGGTAAGCTCGTGGGCTACCATCTGCTGAAATTCTGCGGTAGACTTTATGTGATTGCACACTGTCTCAGCTACCTGAGCAATTGCTCCTTCTAACTTATCTACTCTGTCCGTAGGGTTTGAGGCTTCGGACTACTTGGATGTGTCTCGCACTGACGCTTTGTGTTTGTTTGTCGGCTCGGCCTCCATTGATTCAAGCTCATCTTTACGAACACAGGCCTTTATTTCGCGTGCAGCCGGCGTCATAGAGGCGCCTTCAGTTGGCTGCCTACTTTCTAGGGCCCTGATTTTGGCATTGGCTGCCTCTAGCTGTTGTCTCAGTGCTCTAATCTCTTCAGCGAGCTCCCTCACTTGGTTTGCGTCCTGTTGAGGTCGTGCGAGCGTGGGGTTTGGCTCGGGATTGGCTGACGAGGCGACCTTCCGCGATACTGCCTGATCACTGCGTTGTTTGGAGTTGGAGTGGCTGCGAGACTGGCTGTTCCTCCGGCTGCGCTGCCTGCTGCCACTCCTGCTATTTGAAGCTTCGTGCTGATCGGAGCGCACGGAAGAGCGGCCGTACCGCACGGTGTCTCGGTAGCTCGTTCCGCTCAGTGTGCCGGCGCCAGATGCGTTTTGTGCGCCACACGCCGGTGGCCCTGCTGTCGTCGACGAAGTCCAGTGGAGAGAGATCAGGGGATCTCTCTGCACCCATTGCCATGGAAAGTTACTGTTCTACCAGTTCTTTGCAGTGGAGGAGAAATGTGGTGGGGCCCCGTCATGGCTGGAACCAAGCTTGCCGCAGTTTGTTGACAGGGAGACACGAGGAAAATTTATCTACGGCACCCGCAAGAATTTCGTGCGCATAATTCTTTCCAACGAGGTTCCTTCCGAAGAAGTAAGCGCCAATGATTCTGTCCCCAAGTATGCCACAGCACACATTTAGACCCCAGCGAATTTGGTGGAAGTGTTACCGCAGCCAGTGATGATTTTCTTACGACCGGTAGTGATCATTGTGAATGTTCACTGTGCCGTTGCTGAAAAATCGAGCCTCATCAGTCCAAATCACTCTTTGTACGAAATCCTTATCTTGGTCAATTTTTATTAGGGCCCAATTACAAAAGTCTGCCCGTTTTCAAAGCCTGCCTCACTTGGGTCCTAATGAAGACTCACATGGTATGGATGAAATTCGTTCTTTTCTAGAACGTTGTGCAGTGTTCCCACGCTTCTCCCGCGTTGTTTAGAAATCTCTGTGATGCTCACATCTGGCATCGCATGCACGCAGGCAAGGACGTCAATTTTCAAAGTCCTCATCAATGATGCTGTTCTTGGGCTGTCGTTTTTGGTGAACTGAAACTGCTGTGAGAAAACCTCTGAAAATGCTAACAAATGTTGCTTTGATTGGAACTCGCCGATCTGGATTGCGAGACGCGTACAGACTCATTGCATTGCCGTTCATCTCCGCCATTGATAGCACTAAAACTTTATCTGCCGTAGAATAGTACCAAGGCCCAGACGAAGGAGCCATTTGGCAACGCAGAAGGTCCCAACGCAGAGCTTGCTTCTTCTAACGGCCCAGCTTAGTAGAGGCAATCAGTGGCAAATCAAAAGGCACATAATGGAAGCCCAGGGGTTCACTGGATGCGCTTGCAGGGCAATGCCTGATCTGTGCGGCCCTTTCGCGAAACCGCGAAGAACAAAAAAAAATCCTCAGGCATACGCCAGTGAAGTGCACTACTCACGCCAGTTCACGGTCATCCATTTCACAGCAGTTTTTCAGGCATAGGCAATGCAGGGCCCTCAAATCACACACTTCGGACTGGTACAGCGTCCCTGCAACACCATTGGCAGCTAAAGTGCTGCCCAGCTGCTGTCACCTTTGTTTCATGCTTAGTGCTTGCATGACTTTGTGCCTCCGAAATGTAAAAAAAAATAAACAAGACGAAAGCGAGTATCGTAATCTTGCACTTGATTGCTTGGACAGTATGTGTACGGTGGCACCGCGCTTTGTCGCCCATTCTGCAAGTCATCGCTTCAAAAGAAGTGTTCGGCCAAGCCGCCACGCAAAGTCATCCTTTGGTTTTGATGGCCACAAACGAAAACGATGGCCGGGAACGAAAAGCAATCACCGTCTCCTGTCACGCCGCATTCTTGTCAGATGAAGCGTCATACGCAACCGCTGCGTCACACTAGGGAGGAGCCTCATAGCGGGTGCCACCGTCTCGCATCCGTAATTAGATGGCTTGGGCTGAAATTTTAGACGTGTATATCTCGGGGCACAAGTGTGTTACTAAAATTGTACAAAATGGAATAGTCATCAAATGGCACCGTCTCTCAGTTTTCAATGTAGACATACATGTTAACTGCAGTAAATTAAAAAGTTATTTACCGAATTTAAATAAATACCGACATTACGGCGACAATTACCCCTACAATTTGCGACCGCTTGGCCGCATAACCTAGGTAGAAAAATGGTTTCTCTCTACTCTTCGTCGCATATTTTAAACCCGGAAAGTCTAACTTTGATCACCCTGTATATTCAAGTTCGTAATTTATTTGCCTGTACTCAGCAAGCAGAGTGATGGTAAGATGATTGCAGAGACGAATACTGCTGATTCTTCATTACAGCAAGTAATGACAATGCCACAATGAAAACTCTACTATTTATGACAAGTGAGAATTCCTGATGTAAGCAGGGCGGCGAGAAAAGATGTCTCGGGAACAATTTTCTTTTTCATTATGCAGGTAACATCGTCGTAATGAACACGCACCGTACTGTTACGAGTAGAGCGGGATAAACATTTCCAGCGAAATAAATACTTTATTTAACGTCAATTGAGAAGGCGCACAGTGAATGAAGTGGCCAATGTTTTTCAGCACACTTCCGCAAACTGAATATGCAAGTACGGCCAACTGGTGGACCTTATCGTATTGACGCTTACATACGCTTCGTGGCTAAACTCGGAAGCGGTGAAAGTTACAGCTTCGGAACATCGAATGTCGGTATGGACGCCATCATGGTTTTAAGAAAGTTGACGTCCGTTCACTTTTTTACGTTAAAAACACAGCTCGGGATATGACGTAAGGGGCGGTCAAGGTTAAGTTCTTGACGTGCAATGTCTTTAATATCGGTCAGAGGCTCGGTAAAACCGAATAAAGCAGGAACATTGTATGTTATTGCTGCTTATAACATTACAAAAGTTCTAGCCACTCGCCTTGCATTGGTATCGTTGTGTATAGTAGAAAGGAACAATTGCTGGATTTTGCATGTTTCACGTGCATAGTTATCACCATTGTCGTGCCAGAAATGATGCACTCAGAGCTAAATTGAGCCTCTCGTTCCGCTTTTCAACGGCAGTACATTTGCCGATACGAGCGCGAGAGGGTGCGTTTGGGAGAGCCTACTCGATCGTGGTAGGCATAATCCGTGAAACGCAAAATCGTTGTCGACAGAAGTAATAAAGCAGGAATTTCACGCTAGTTCGGTAATGGGTCCCTGCCTTCGACGTAGACATAGGCAGTAAGACAGCGGGATGCCCATTCGCGTGGATGACGTTTAAGTGACGAATAAGAAGATTACACCTTAATGTTCCTGCTGCGCGCATTATAACTTAAGCAAGCTTTCTGATGCGTGAATAGATCTCATCCGCTTTAGTTTGGCATCCTTGTTTAGAGGAAGGAAGCTGTTATTCGATCATACCTGCGCCGCATGCGCAAAAACTGACGTTGTGCCGCTATGCGTGACGCACCAACTGCTAAATTTAGCCTCGAAGGCTTCGTTCAGAGACGTGTAGCTGGCAGTATTCATTGGTGCAATTCTTGAAACTTGGACTGGTTCTTATCAGGAGTTATAAGGCTGGCAGGTCTGCAATTTATTGTCGAAAATTCGCGCTTGCTCGGCTACGGCAACCCTTTATTTCTATACGTATGGTCGGTAAATTCCGTTTAGAGAGTCGAGAATCAGGACCAATGGATATGCAACCCCTTTGACCACTGCGGAGCGTCTCCGTCTCCATTGGAAGTCTCCTAGAAATGATCCAAAGAATATAGGTTGACGTATGGAAACTCTGAAAACATATTCATCGCGCGGTAAGAAACACCCTTGGTGCGCTGCTAATGTTCTCAAAGGTAAATATTCCAGTATTATCTTAAGCCAAGTCACATTAGGACAGGTTATAAAAATATTTACAGCGCTTTTCACAATGAAAGGCAGATCATCAGCCAGGTACATACCGATATATCCAAGTAATCGCTGCTAAACTGTTCGTGCTTTAACTTTCACTGTAGCACAAGCATAAGCTTCCTCGAGTGTGTGTGGGCCAGAAGCGAAAGAAAGTGTCACGTATCTCAATCCTCTAAT